>NW_014334604.1:0-20156 GCF_000341935.2 Cephus cinctus | reverse complement strand
CGAAATTTATAATTTAATACCTGTATATAGTGAAATGGCTGCTAGAAGGAATTATGAAGATTTTGAGAGATACAATACTCAATTAAGTGACGATACTACTGGTACTACTCGTATGCATAAGCAGGATATTGTGGCCAATGAGACAGCAGGTCGTTCTGGATTTGATCACTTATGGAATTCGACAAGTAAACAATCGAATAAAAAGAATCATCCTGATAATTCAGCATCCAACAATAGGATCAATGGGAAACTTGGAAAAGATGAAAAATCGGATCAAATTCAAAATGCCAGGAGAGCTGATCACAGAAGGTTCGAAATTACATTAATTCGCGAAATTTATAATTTAATAAGAGAAGCTTTGAGTTTAGTCAAAACACTACCGGAGAAGAAGAAAAAGACCCTGGAGGATTTTTCAAATATCATCGAAGAGGATAGCACAAGGTACGGTGCTGATTACCATGAGGATGTTAAGGATGGATTATTAAATTTGTATGTTAACACGAGGATTCTTCATCGGGAAATATTAAAAGATTTCGAATTACGGAATGGGCGTAAGACATTATTAATTTCGAGTTATTATTTACGAAATTTGTTTGACATCTGGAGACGAAGCCAGCCTTCCGAAAATCCACCTGTATATAGTGAAATGGCTGCTAGAAGGAATTATGAAGATTTTAAGAGATACAATACTCAATTAAGTGACGATACTACTGGTACGTTGAACGTTGAGCTTGACAAAAGTGCACATCAAGAGCCGACAAATCGTATGTATAAGCAGGATATTGTGACCAATGAGACAGCAGTTCGTTCTGGATTTGATCACTTATGGAATTCGACAAGGAAACAATCGAACAAAAAAAATCATGCTGATAATTCAACAGTAAATAAAAGTTCAGTAAGTAAAGAGCACAGTAGCCACCGCCGAAACCATAGTAAAGGCGATGCAAAATTCTTGAAGAAACTCGAAAACAATACAAATAATGTATCTGTTACTTATAACAGCAAAACCAGTAAAGGTAATGCCATTACGAAGAATGTTCCGGAGGATGCTAATAATGTCTTCAAAGTTACAACAGAGACGTCGAATAATAAAATTACCAAGGCTGAAGACATAAAGGATAGTAATGGGAAAAATGCATCGTTTTCATCATTGCCCAAGATCGATGGAACTGCCGACGAAAATGAGGATATGAAAAACACTACTACAATGCACATAAAAGATATATCCAATAACGTTATCAAGAATTTAACGATAACCAATGAATTTCTAGTACCACCAAGTCCTACAGTGGCTACAACGAATACCAAACAGAATGCGTCGTTTCTGATTAACAATGAAAGATCCAAAGAGTCCAAAGAGAATAACAAGCAAAATCAATTTGTTATGGATCACATATTAGATGCAGTCGACAAAGTACTTTTAGAGGATTAAATATTTATCCTCACGCTGATAACAGCACTATGCCGAATCAATAAAATTTCGTTTCCCTTCCCATAAGATATGGTATAATAATTTTATCGCAATAAGAATCTCCATCTAACTTGAATATAAAAAATTCAATAAATTTATGACAATCGATTACATTTTTTATATATGCAATAAGATACCTTACAAGCTCGTGCAGTGCCTTAAAATATGGAAAGTGTTTGACGAAATTTCCATGATAATTCAAATTCGTAATATCTCCATACAAAATGTATATAAAAATAATTTGGCAATCGATGTCTCTCGCTACGTGTCCAGGAATCCTTTCACTTTCCACTTCAAAAAACTTGCTCTCGTGTCCTAACTATAGAAATATCATAACGCACGCATAACTAAAGTCCGAGAATCACACAAAAGAAAATAGAGAAATAAGAGGGTCCACGTACGTTTACGATAGCGATGCTGTTAGTACATTAAGTGGATATCCATTTGGATAGATTAATTTCATGACGTAATATAGCAACGTAGGTAAAGATTACATAAGGTGAACACAATTCTACTTACATCGAACCACGTTTCACGATCATATTCAAATCATCGAGAATTTGCACTCCTTTCCCATAGCTTTTTCGAGCGTTCCGAATGACGATAGCATCGTCTGCGGCCATTGTAAGAAGCGCGGAATCTTTCTCTGCTTCTGGTTGATCTGTAAGCATCAAGATTTGCCTTTTCTCAGTAACAACTATTTATATCAATTTTCTATAATTAACGTACAAGACTATTTAAAATCTTCGTTGACTCTCACGTTCACTTTAATTCAAATGACTTTGCAGTTAGAAACACGATGCACGCATTTCGATACAAAATTGCTGGGATTCCCTCATTTTTTGAAAATTCAACCTTGTTTAAAGTCAACCCCATCTCTCTATCTGCGAAAGACACGTGCAAACAAACATTCGATGCTCGGCAACTCTTATGACTTTAAGATAAGATTTATGCTTTCTGTATGCATTCTACTGCCATTGCGGCACTTTATGTTGCAGATGTATCAAGCACTGTTATGTACTGTGTATCCAAAGACATTCAGTGACAGCAAGTCATCATTTTGCGTTCATTACCTGCTTACTCGTTTTTCAAATTTATACCAAATTGACACAATTGTATATATACATGATTAATGTCGAAGTGCATTGAACACGTGTTTAAGATACAGTCGTACCAAAAAGTTACGTTGCCTTGAATTTCAAGCGTGTTAACACTGAACGGTTAGATAGATCGAGAATGAGACTAGGTCGAACGACGTGTATAAAATGCAAGACGAGGCGAATCGAGGGATTCTGTACAATATGGCTGCAGATTATCATGTACAGTGATAAATATTGTATTAATCGATAAAGAAATAGAAACCATTGAATGTAAAGGCGCAGAAAGTTTGGTATATACGACTTTCAGCCGAAAGTCGTGCGTAAAATTGAAATAATAAGCGATCGATAGAAATAATCCAAATGTCGATACAGTAATTTGCTAAAAATTAATGTAATCGGCTTCGTTTTCGTATACGCATTTCTTAGTTTATAAACATCAACGCTGTATTACTCGTATCCACGTGCGAGGAATAACGATTAAAATATGCCGGAATGTAGTATTGGAATTTCGTCTGAATTTTAAGCACGCGATAGTCACTAATTACGTTCTATTACCTACTCGTAGAATTAAGAAGTCGTAAGAGGAAAAATTTCGTTATTAATATATAAGCTGTATCTAGTCGTCCGGCGATTGGCCAAATTTATGGATTTTCCTTTTTTAATATATGTTATCTACTTTATTGGATGTTTTTTGACATGCAATGAATCCTATCCGGATTCATTATATAGTTATACACATACATGACACAGGGACATTTTCAGAGTCTAATTAAAGACAGGCTGTATCACACGATTATATAATTAACTGCATTGTTTAAAAATAATGAAATATCTGGACGAATAATATACAATTATTGCCGAACGGCTAGACACTCCGTAATATTTAATCGTTTAGTCTTACCGTAAAATAGATTGGACTAATTGTTTTTTACTGTACACTGTTGCGACAATATGATTAGAATTAATTACGCTAATCTGTAATGCTGCATTTTATGACACTCTTAATGGTTCGTCAGCAACGTTATTATGGAATTGATGTAACACGTCGACAAGAATGAATAACGTGTAGGTAATTTTATATGGAAATTACATTTCCACTTGTGGATACTACTAATAGAAATAGGTCAAAACCACCTTAGGAATTCTACTGCATCCATTACAGAAACAGGCTTTGTACTTGATTCACCATAACTATACCACCATAGTAAGACTATGGCTAAGTTATACCGTTATAAAGGGAGTCGTATCTATGCCTAAACTGTGTTACACGGTCGGCTGTAGGTACAACAAAAAATGTAACTGTAGGTCAATGTTCTCCAGGTACAGTCCCGTTCACTGGCTCTAGCCAGAGTTCTTGCGGGTGACAGACGAGAAACTGAATTGAATGTAAACTAATTTACATTGTAAAGTTTGCATTTGAAAATTTTTCATTTTCACGTCTCTGGTCTCACTCAATAATCTATAAGTAGGTAGTGTTTAAAAATTATAAAATCAAATTGCACGTGCAATTTTAGTCGTACTCGTCAGTAGTATTGAGATTTTATTTTTAACTATATAATATTATGGATTTTTCCTTAATTTTTTCTTTGACATTGTCTAAGGCCCAATTTTATAAAGATGGTCATATTTTTTTCGTTACATGATTCACAAGCTCAACTGGAAAACTTCAGAATGAAGTGCAAACGTTAAACCCAGGACAAAACTTTCCAGAAAGTATTACGTCTTGTAGCTCCAAACACTTAGCACCGATCCATGAAATAAGTGACATAACTCACAATTTCCTTAACTTCCCACGAACGAATCGTTAAATCGCTATGGTGAACTATACTTAAGTAAATCAGCAGGGATTTTAAAGTGAATTCGATATAGCGATTTCCGCCAGAGCAAGAATTGTGGGAAGGTGAAGAGTTAAAAAAATGTATAATTCCATATAGTTCCACATATATCTCACACTGGAAAATGCACGTACACAAAGCGCAAGTTTCTCATGAAACTAATTGCTGGTTCTTTCGTTCAGCGATAAGCAGCCACGCATTGCTAAGTCGAATCGGCTTGAGCGACACACCAAGTAACTTAAACGTATATTACGATTAAAAAAGTTTTTTTTTTAATAATGCCAATTTGAAAAATATCTTCTTTATCATTCCATTAAATACCTTCGATTTTACTCGATTTACGGAATTTCATCGCGACACTGTTGCTTCCTCTGTTTCCGTTAACCCTGTTCACTGTTCTAGACTGAACTGATGTGACTACTTCAGTATACCCTAGGTAAACTAATACACCGTCCATATACTAGCTGACCATTAATGTCTATTATTCAAAAGTCACATGGGACTTGGCTTGATTCAGCCAGGAAACATGCGACCTGAAAATCGATTCAATCGCTCCAGTTACTCAAATGACAGCGCAAGACTGTTTTATTAGCATGTCAATTAAATACTAAGTATCTTGAACTAGTCCTTTGAATATCACAGGATGAAAAACAAAGTTCAAAGAATTCTTATTATATATATTCTTATATCTATATTACATATTCTTCTTCTCGTGCCAGGCACAATAGCACATCCATATTCTACTAATGGCTTAACCATTTAGATGATGTCATTCTATTTAAGCAACTTGAAAAGTAACCAAGCGATACGAGCAAAGTGACTCTTTTGTTTTATACGTGGATTCCAGTCATTTTTTATGTTGGTTGCTCAGTATCTTTATGCAAGGCCAAATTCTTTGTAACTTTAAGGAAGTAATAAATTTCAAGAAGATTTGTCAATGATGTGGGTCCGTGCGGATTTGTAATTCTGTACTTGCTCCACGAGACACGTAACGTCTCCATGTGTTCAGGAGCGTCCACAATGACTGTTATGAGAAGATATTTAATATTTTTCTTCACCCAAGAGAATTGCTTGGGATATTAAAATTGGTTGAATAGCAAATATAATTATAGGTACAGTCCTATAATGTTAGTATGAAAAACCTGTCTACACGCTATTGTCAATGTTGACAATATTTTAGAATCTTTCCCGTGTCTATACTGCCAGCTTCGAGAGTCTATCCTCTCTCGACGTAAATTTCTCTGCTACATTACTTTCTACAGCTATCTATTTTTCTTGGCTTTTGCTTGCAGCTACTAGACAAGAATTATTGTAGTTACCAATATAAAATGCACGGACTCTAAAAGATGGATAAATAGGATGGATTCTAAATGTGTTAAAATAATTAATGAATTTTTATATCAAGAAAATTATTATTATCACCTGCTATAATATAAACTCTAGTCTATACCTTATGCGCTAAGATCCTCGATAGCTTTTAGCCGCGGGTATAATTCGATCATCGAACTTTTTTTCTATAACTTTGATTTTACGTAATTCTTTCACCGGGTATACGAACGTAGCTAGATGTCTACCTGCTGTGTTATGCTTGACTGTAATCTATTACGAGACAGTTGAATATTTTTTTTAACTCCTTTCCTTCTCTTTCTTCTTTCTTTCGCGGTAACATAATACGAAGGAGCCCCAAATAAGTTCAGGTAGAAAGGGACTCACCGTAGTTAATGATCTTTTTACTTTCCCTCCAAGCCGGAACGTGTGCCTTTCTTTGCGATTCGATGACAGACTTCGAATGAATTTTTGTGGGCCAGCTTGCGCATGCGCAAACACTCACGCAAGCGATTTTAACGTCAATGCCAAATTGACGTACAGTAGACAATCTTTTGTTTCCAATAATAATACGGGAACGATTCCTCAACCGTGAGTAATCCTTTCTTCGATAACACTCAACGTTAACACTCAATACCGAGAAAAAATCAACTGCTCAAAATGAAATTTTCATTCAAAATTTTTAATTTTTTTATGTTTCAAATCAAACGTTGATCTCCTGATTATTAATCATACTAAATCATACAATGTCTCTTTAAAGGTTCATCAATTAGTTTTAAACTCAATAGTGACACTGTTTAATATTTAAAAAATCTTGTTCGTTTACGTTGCCCTTCGAAATAAATAGTCGTCCAGGTATTCTTAAAGTATCAATTAAATTCCTAGTCTTTATAGTTCGTTATAGGTAATGCACGTGCGTCATGATTCACGAAAGACGAAGACGGTTTACAAACGATCGACTATCAGCCATAAATCCCGGGATGGTATCAAGGATACGTGCCATCGCACCGTTTACGAGTTTAAAGCTTGGCCATACCAAGCTTCTCCGTTTCTCCGTCTACCTCTCGCGCTATCGTGTATTCGACTGTTGCTTTTAGTTTGAGATTGAAAAAGTGTTCCTGCTGGTTGCTCCGCAACAGTGGAGGGAGAAAAGGAGTGACATGGTTCTCCTTTCGAAGCCTAAGCGCAAAGTGTGCTCAAGATTATGCACGTGGATAACGGCCTTAAGGTTGCCATATGGGTAAATGGAGGCACGTAGCTGAACTGTTTATTCTGAGAAAGTTAAATACGAGAAATATTTACTCTGCGCCTGAATCTTAGCAACCGTTCATACTTTTCGCTGTGTATGCTGTTCGATCATTGTATAACGAGGTATTAGGATTTTCTGAAGTTTTTAGAATTATTAAAATTAATATTTTTTATTCTTGTACAAGGATATTTTGTTGAATTGCAACAACAAGTTTATGGCTGAGACGCAATCATTTCGGCTGAACACCTATGGTCTACAACCCGTCATACACCTTTCGATTGGTAAATCAAAGACAGCGGTGCAATTGCTTTGAGCACCAATGGTAATATTTGAATAGGTAACTGTATGTACAAGCTGGAATTAAAAAATAAGTCGCAGGATGGCAGCACTTACCGGTGGCATCATTTTCGGTACCTGCTTAACGTTCAGTCGGTAACTCGATTTGCGACTGTCCGCAACACGCAGGCTCATGTGACACTATTTTGCCTCTAACTGTAAGTTGCTCCATTTATTTATCCTCAGCCGGCATTAATATTTAATCAATGATTCTTTATATAGATTGCGCTCATAATACTGGAGGATTAACAGTTTGTTATGTTTTATTCACAGAACGCACATAAAGTATTAATTAAAACTTAAACCATCTTGGAATATTATAGCTCGATCAGAAAAGTAGTTCCCTTAAATTTATATTTCCTTTATAAATAACAAGGACTACCAATCGTTTTCTCTATCCTGCAACTGTCATTCTCGAGGTGCTGTTTTAATCCGTGCCATTAGCTTCAATTTTCCCTTTATCAAATTAAAAAAAAACGGTTTTCGAAATTATGACAAACACTCACAATACTCAAAATGTAACTATATTACATAATGTCCGTCAATCCAAAGACATAACCTGTTTTTCTATAGGGTTTTTTGTATTATACAAAAAAAAAATGTGAATAAGTACGCGAAGAAAAAAAAATGTCCAAAGGTCACTAAAACTTCCGATACTTTTCTAGGACTATTGTCTTGATATATTCTGATTTTTCATAATTCCCAAATAACATAATTTATCGAATTTCCATAATGTTGTCCACGCATTGCCACTAAAACATAACATAACGAAACTGGTTTATAGACTCTGGTTAACCTTGTCGCTGATTGGAATCGTGTCAATGTCGTCTTTAACCAGACGTTGGGTATGCAGTATTATTGCAAACGCGTGAAAATGATACTTCCCATTAGATTCATTAAAATCGAATAATTCATCTATTAACACAACATATTTAACTCAACCATTCCCTCTTTCACGCAATAACAGAAGGTCAAAGTCATCATATACCTATACGCAAGGATGCAGTCTTTCTGCAAGTGACTATCGGTATTTCTATTCGTAAACCTGTTTAACAAAACGAGCAGTTCAAACGTTTAGGATGATCCCGAGGCAGTACAACGGCCATCTTTGAACTCTTGTGGCGAAAGCAAATAAAAATTGCAGTCGTGTCGTGAAAAAGACAGTAGGAATTTTTCAAAGTCTTTTCATTGCCGAAATATTATTTTTGCATTCTTTATAATTATTTGTAAATGCTATTGCAATAATTAACTACAGTATTTCGACTGTTATTATTATTACTAAAACCAAACTGTCGGACAGATGGAAAATGGTGCAGACACAAAAAAGAATCATTGCAAGGATGCGACCATAGAATCTTCGAGCAAAGATCACACGTTTGTTAAAGAGTCTTGGGTGCGAAGTTTAGTTTGAAGAAGTTGCTATTCACGTTGTAAATCCGGTTTCTCGTCTCGTGTAGCTCTGTGACGTCAGAAGATGTATCTGTATGCTGTCGCAAAAATCAAAGCAAAGGTAAATTCTGTTTATCAATTTTTCGCTGTCTCCCTTTTTTTTCCTATGACCATTATGCTATAGTTTAAGGCGACCGTGTGATTTGCATTGCTATTCTTGTGTATGCTGTCGCAAAAATCAAAGCAAAGGTAAATTCTGTTTATCAATTTTTCGCTGTCTCCCTTTTTTTTCCTATGACCATTATGCTATAGTTTAAGGCGACCGTGTGATTTGCATTGCTATTCTTGATCCGTTAATTATCAATTACGGTGATAGGATATCATTTTTTTTTTTTTTTATATCACGTACTAAAATCTTCGTGGACGAACGTAAAATATGTAATAATACATATTCATTACCGATAGATGATTATTCCCGCTTTCGAGAACGTCATCGTCATCCAATTGCTTACGCGAATATTTCTCATGTCTTCTTAGTAATGTCTCGTACTGTTTATCAAGGATTCTATCTCGTATCCACATCTTTTGAGATTTTAGTAAAATAGCAAGGTACGACAAGAATGATTTATTCGATGTTCTCTTGCGCAGTACTTACTGTATATAATATTTAATTTTAAGCCGTAAGACAATGTCGGGTGGGCATCTTTGATTATTTGAATTTATCGAATAGTTATTAGACTGAATGCATCTTTGAAAGTGCAGCAAAGAACTATGCAGCTGCCGCATAGCATATTACGTTAGAAACGTATGAAAAAATTCGCATTGAACTTACTTGTACGTATTGTTGGAATACTTGATAGATATTTATGCGGATCACGTGGGGATGCATCTGTAACAGCAGCGTCAAGGATCAAAATGCACTCTGACGATGCACATGCATAACTATGCCTGGATAGTCGGTTTTCTTTATCGTGGAAATGTTTACGGTCATTGTTGAGAAATATTGTTGTCAACATTATTTTTCCCGAACTCTGTGGTGCTGCTTTTCGAGAACACTAACTTCACGACTGACCAAGTCGTTGGGGCTTTGGGATGCACGCGATGCAATTAAATTGCAATAACTGCAGTTTCTGGAAATGTGGGTCAGCAAGTGAAAATTTGACGAGGCGGCAATTTTAGTGAACGAATTCATTTAATTTATTGGTATCAGACTCTTTTTTTAAATCCAATAACAAATCAATTTATTTATATAGCAACATAAAAACCATATCTCGGTCCATTCATGCGTCTCCTTGATAGTTAGGAATAATTATATCCATAAAGCACAAAAGTCAATTGTAAACGGTATGACGTCTACAGGTTGATTATGTTAATGGATATTGATCTCCAATTTAATATTAAAACGACGCACACAAGACACGTCTATTGCGGTCATTCTAGACGTCAAGGATATCTTCCTTTTTTTCTCCTAAGGTTCCATCCTTACTTTTACTGTGATTAATAATCATTCACTTTTCGTATCTGCACAGTTCCTGGATTTCGATTATCGAGGATTTATTCTTTGGTATCCTAATAAACACGTAAAGTTCATATCTTGTACCGTTTCACCTCCTTCGTCAACCGTTCAGATTCTGATATATAATAATATTACACAGACAGACGGCATAGTATGCAAGTAATTTATATAGTATATTTATAATAAATTTAATGATATAAATCAAAGGCCGAGATCTGGTATATCCACATTTAGTCTAGATTTCTTAATTTCATTATTACGATGGGTGCGCTTGGCGGCGAAAGTCATTCGGAAATTGTCAAGGTTGCAACATTCTACCTTTCCGGAGGCGCTACAATCGACGAATATATGCATTTTCTACAAACAGACGATACAGTCTGGACTTTGGTAGTACAGGAGTCACCAGGGTGTACGATTTGTCAGTGTCATCCGTTCCTGTGAACGGATCTGTTCGATGTCAAAGTTCACATGTAAAAAAATCGTCATCTTGGACTCGCATGATATTCTTTAAGGAGAGTGAAGAACTTGTCACCTGAAATTTGCAGTTTCTTCGTGAAATAATTATCTCACTCACGGTGAGTTCCTTACACGATTTATTATTATTCGAGGACAGATCACTATCCTTGACTTAGGTACGAAGCGCGCGAGCGACAAGCGTTAGAGTCATTTAGCAGCCTGTTAACGGACGCCATTTCCATTTGACGTCTGCATAATATTGGACGACGTATTCAAGGGTCGTACGAGCAAAATCTATGTTCTTTTTAACGGTAATACAAAGAAATTACATGGCAAGTTATTACGCACCTGTTGTATCTAGTGTAGAAGACAGTTTAAAGCTGCAGGAGAAATAAGATTTATGACCTATACCGGTTTGCATGTAACGTCAGAAATGCGATGACTCATTTATTACGACGATTTGAGAAAAATCCTAATTTGGTTTTTTGTTTACGACAATCGCTACCGCTATTTTCATATATCAACTCGGCTTTTTATATCTGATTCTAAATTTTAACTTCCTTATGTAGTCGGTCGTGTCATTGACGGTGAAATTGCTGCAAGAGGATATGCATTTAGCAACTGCCACGCATCGAGAAGCGCAAGCTTTGTCTTGTATCTACGTAGAGAGAATGTTGTATGTTCCTTTTCTTTCGAAACTTCGATTTCACGTCTTGTTTTCACAACGCGAGCAAAATTTACTCATCCACGTGTAAAAAAGTTTTGTATCAGACTGTCTTCGTTGCTTCGGACCCGCGAGACTCTGATGTTTGGCTGCTTTGGAGAAAGAAAAATTTTGATAAAATTTTACATACGTTTACTTTGTCCAGACGGACTTTTCTATCGTTTGAATTTTTCCACTGGAATGGATAACTCTTCGAAGAAATCCGAGGAACCTGATATCGATGATTTTTTAACGAGGAACCAGACTGTCATTTTCTATTGGAAGCACATTCGGTGGGTATCGATAACGTGATAGTGACAATTAAGTTTTTTTCTTGTGCAATACGCGACAATCTTACTTCGTTTTTGTGACTTTTACGAAAAATTGAGACTTCCGTAATCTTTTGACAAAGTTCAAGGCGACTTTCACTCTAAGTAGTAGACGTTACGAGAATGTGCAGATTCTCGGGCGAAAGGCTGTTGTCTGGGAAAATGTTGGAAAATTCAAATAAACTACGTTTAAACTCGTTATATTTGTCATAGCTTGTATTTTAACCGGGTTTTTTACACTTGTTATACAGGTTTAATATGAATTTTTATGACTTTCTAGAAAACAGATATATATACATATATGTGTATATCCGCATTATTTTTTCATCTTCTCTAATCGACACTTTCAAGCTGATTCGATCAAACGAATCCTTGATTCACTCGTTACAATTTAGGGAACAAAATTTGGTACTAAAAGTGTATAAGATTATTATCTTTTTTTTTTTCATAACCTGACTTCGTCATGATAATTCAATATCGGTTCTAACATAACCTGAGCTCATTCGGGACTTTCCACCCTTGTTTAACGACTAAGAATTTCCGTTGGCTTCGCTTCGTTCTTTTTCATGAAATTTATCCCCACTCGATGTAACGTCTGGACATTCCCACTTTGGTACGCGGCATCGATGTTGCACAAGCCTTTGATTCTCCGTCGTGGCTAGCAAGTCAGTTGCCGGTGGGTTCGGAAACGAGCCACTCTCGTTGCGTGTCCGGGTACCAGTCCCTTTTGATTTCGCGAGCTTCTTCGATGACAGCGTAATCGCGTTTTGCATTAAAGGATCTGTCGATGATTCAAAAGGATCTTTATGTATCGTGACGAAATACAAAAAAGTGCATCCAATTGATAACTGGACAGCGTGTGATTTCATAGAACCGATTGAAGGTTTGTTAAGAAAAATAATAATCAATTGACTCGATCAAAGTATCCTTAGTCCATCGTAACTCTTTTGTTCATTGATTTCCTATCGATTGATTCACGCGTAAGACACCTGCACAAGGGTGGTTCGAACATTAGTTCCATATCGAATGATTGAAACTCATTTAAGGATAAGCGTGTAATTTAATTGTGTGATCAATTAATCAAGTGTTTCTGGAACTTTTTTATACAATTCCTAATCAGGGGTATAGAACTCTGGGATTTGTCGAGTTTTCTTTTAATTTACATTCAATGCGTCAGACGTCTGATGTCATTGTACTTTTTACCTATTTATATGTAGCTGTCATATGCTTAGTATCCCGGGGATTTACCTCTTTTCTAATTTTTACGTACGTGTCGTAAACTATATCAGCTGATCTTTAGGATGATCCCAGTTGTCTACTGGTTACTGTAAAAAAACGTTCGATAATCGCGTTCATGGTGGACTTACTATGTTTTCAATAAAAAAGCGGAGATTCTTTATTAAAAACGAATATAATTTTTTTCGGAATCCATTCACTCTAATCGATTATGGGTTTTGAGGAAGGCTGCGTAATCGATCTTCGATGATCTTTTTCAATGTTCCCTTTCACGTGGTCAGTGTTTTGTTGATGCGACTCGGTTCGCGATTTTGCTGCATTCGATACGGCAGCTTTTTGGTTGATCATTTATCCGGTAATTAGGAAGAAATTATTGTTAGGTACGCTGTTATTTTTCTCTATACAACTTAAACACGATTATAGAACCTGTATCGAATTATTATTCGTGTACTTTGTTATCGATTTCGAAATCGATGAAAATTCGCTGAAATTTACATACGATCTTATTCCAATTAACCAATTCGTCGGAATTCGATTGCAACACGTTTTTCATATTTGACTTTATTCTGTCTGTGTGTATATACATATATATATATATATATTGTTGAGGACTTTGCCAACTTACTTTAATGTGACCGACGTTAAATTCACGTAAGAAACAGGTTACGAGTTTCCAAAGAAATTCGTATATGTAATGTAGAAAATTTAATCACCGTTGATTTGTTTTAAAGAATTATACCGTTTAATGATGGTATATCCATATGTAAATTGTTTAAAATCAGTTAACGTCAAAGAGACGTGACTTTCAGTCTCGTACGAAAACAGACTAATTACGGGATATATAAAAAACGAGGATAAAAAATACTACTGTTATTTTTAAAAATTTGAAATCTAGACAAACACTTCACAATTATACATCGTTTGGAAAGTTTCATGTCTCAAGAGCCCTTTGCGCTATCGACCAGATTGCAGTATGTTAAAATTTGAAATTTCAAAATTATCGTTAGCTAAGACATGCGAAGCTTTGAAATTTTCGTAGGTCATTATCACTGAGTGAAACTGAATAATTGGTTATGTAATGTAGACTTTTCAAAACGATGACCTTCAATATCTTTCCTCGATTCCTTCGAAACATTCCTCCGTATGTTTGAAATTATGAAATTTCTATGAATAATTTTAGTATAAGGATACGCGACATTGGCCACGTCTGAATCGCAAAGTATCTATGAAAGTGTCTGGTAAATTCATCTAGTGACAAAAGTGGCGTCATTCTCTGAACTACAGAATGGGAAGGTTGTTCGACAATTTTCTTCGAAATTTGCCCAATATTTTGTCGCGCTAATGAGTACGTCGGTTTTCGTATGTACACGGACATATTTATGATTTTAACGGCTAAAATATATATTGCTAGATGTAACCACGTCTATCCTACAAATGACTCCACACACACACACTGTGTGCTATTTAATAAGATTGGTCGATCCAGCTGGACTAGGTGAGAGTCCGCTAAGCCGTTACGTCATTTATGAATTACAAAGTGGCTACAGGGAATGACCATTCGCTTTATGCTGAGCCAAATGTCTTGACTCTCTAGGTACTTTAGAATTGCTACTAAATTTAATAATATTTCCAAAATGACAATTTGCACTTATACAATATTCGAGATTTACGTACAGTTTTGATAATTCAGTTTATTTGGTGGTTATTCACAACGCTAATATACATTCAGGTTAAATAATTTACATTATCAGCCTAATCTTGTACTATTTCGGAGAAATTCTACTTTCGAATTCAATTTTCCGAGACGCAGCGTGAATCTGCAGTTATCGGCTGCCGGTACACGCGACTGGTGAAACCTGAATTACTTCGCATACTTTTCCCCGACGAAGTCACAGACATAACACGAAGACATAACAGTAGCCCGTTGCGACATTCAGTGCGTTGTACTGTCTTCAATCACAGCATCACGTTTAATGATATTTCAAAAGTTTGGTATACGTGCGCAAAAAGGGAAAACTATAGTAAAAAAAATGGTCACAATATTACTAAAGAATTATAAATCCTGTAATACGTGTATAAATTGAATTAATTCGTGATATAAATAAATCTTCTTTTTGACTCTATCGATAAATTTTCACGTATGATTACGAAAATATAAATTAAGGTATATTTTATTGTCATTTTTTTTTCTATATTTACATCAAGTGCATAGACAAAATGGAGGCTGCCAGTGGGACCACACCAGCATCGGTTGCGTCATTGGAACTAAAAACAAGAAGAGCTCAATTTCAACCTCAAACCTCGACTGTTGCTACAAGACGGAGACAAGCAGTTTGCGTCCGGAGGGCTTTCAAAAAATATGGTCCCAAGAGCAATCCAAACATTATTCTTGATGGACTTAATATGACTGTACCAAAGGGTACAATGTGAGTGACGTATCAATAGTTACTTTCGTATTGACGATTCCCACTTCTTGACGTAATACCTAACTGGTAGAATGTTATTCAGCCTTGCCTATATTCTTGTAAGAAAGATATCACTGCAAAACCGGAAGTCGACATGTTACACATGCTATACTAGAAAATGTTGCATGAAGCTAGATTGGCATTTTTTTATATAACATTATTATTTTCAGGATTACTTATATCCTTCATGCGAACGAAAATAATTCTTCTTTACCGATTAAACTTTTACCCACGAACCTTCACATTTATGACGTACGAAGGAACTTAAATTCAAAGTTCCTCGAGCATTAACATTAATGAATTCGTTAATTTTCGATGTACGCGAAGATATAAATCTTTTCGAAGTGTCCGAATAAACACGTCATTAAGATTCCAACTTTCTGATTCTTCACTATTTATATAAACAACAGCTGAATATTTTTTTTGTGCGCACGACACAAAATTCGTACATTCGAAACTTGAGAAATTTTGATTATCTTAGAGAATAATGTGCATTTGCTATTTCGAAATTTTTTACCTATTTCTGTTATGAAATTTTTTTATAATGTTTCCTTTTATGCTATTTATAAATTTGGTAGATTTATAGGGAATGAGGATTTATTACCTTTCACTCCATTTGATTATAATAATGATTAATTCTTTGCACAGTTACGGGCTGCTGGGTGCTAGCGGTTGCGGAAAGACGACGTTGCTCTCTTGCATTGTGGGACGAAGACGCTTAAATTCGGGTGAAATTTGGGTTTTGGGGGGTCGGCCTGGATCGAAGGGATCTGGTGTACCTGGACCACGAGTGGGTTACATGCCGCAAGAAATTGCCTTATACGGAGAATTCTCTATACGAGAAACGTTTCTTTTCTTTGGGTGGTGCGCTGGTATGACTACGAGCGAGATTGATGAAAGATTGGAATTTTTGTTGAAGGTAATTTTCATTTTTATTCAATTTTTGGTATTCGTTAATACTTGTTAGTATGACTGTATTGACTATTAAAAATATTACAGTTATTGCAATTGCCGTCTGAGAATCGATTTGTCAAAAATCTTTCGGGTGGTCAGCAGAGAAGAGTTTCATTTGCTTCAGCTTTATTGGCAGATCCTGAATTATTGATTCTCGACGAACCCACCGTGGGGGTTGATCCTGTTCTTCGTCAGAGCATCTGGGATCATTTGGTAAACATAACCAAAGATGGAAATAAAACCATCATTATCACTACGCATTATATTGAAGAAACCAGACAGGCTGGTATCATTGGACTCATGAGGAGTGGTAAATTCCTTGCTGAGGAATCGCCTACGAAATTGATGGCACTTCATGGGTTGGACACGTTGGAGGAAGTTTTCTTGAAACTGAGTAAACGACAGAATATGGGACTTAGACGGAGAAGTAGTATCCTCAGTAGTGTCACTGGAGTACCACCGGAAGTTGTAAGAGAATAATCTTATCTCATTGTCTTATTATTTCTTTGAGCTCAAACATTGAATTAGAATGTCAATTCTGTCTTTTATTTAGGACATCGACGACGAGATGAGTGGAGAATTTGGTGACAACGTTAGCATCTCTAGCCGTAGAAGAAGCGTAGCTGTTACGGACGACGAGCATGTAATTATTCATTGCATAGAATAGGTTTAAGAAATACTTTTGATCTCGGAATATTAATCAATTTGTATAAATAAACAGGTGCCTGAGTTGCCACCCGAAGAGAAAGGCGGCAATTCGACATTCAAAATGATGGATCCGCAACATATGAAAGCGTTGATATGGAAAAATTTCTTGTGGATGTGGAGAAACGTTGGGTATGCTTGACTGATTTTTTTTTCAATTAAAAATTCAGTTTTTTATTTACCTTCATAACAATCGGAGGATCTTGCTTATCGTTTGGACTTTTTCCAGCATAATGGCGTTCATTATCGGTTTACCAGTAGTGCAGATCATACTCTTCTGCTTGTCTATTGGCAAAGATCCTGTTGGATTGAAATTGGCGATTGTTAATAATGAATTAAATAACAGCATGGAACACTGCGTGCCTACCGTCGGTTGTGACACTTCGAGATTAAGTTGTCGTTTTTTGAAACATCTTGAAAAAAGGACTGTGGTGTTTTTGCCTTACGACACGGCGGAAGAAGCGAAATATGCTGTAACGAGAGGCTGGGCTTGGGGCGCCATTAATTTTCCAGCAAATTATTCAGATTCTCTCATGGAGAGAATTGAACTGGGCAAAGACGTCGACGATTATAGTTTACTGTACTCTGATATGAATGTTTCTATGGATATGTCCAGTGAGTCTTTTATATACTGTCCATCTTCTTTTTGTCTCTCTTGGTATTCCTTTACGTCTCGTTAATTTCTTGTTACAGATCAACAAATTGGCCAATTGCTTCAACGTGATTTATTGTACTCTTACCAGGATTTTGCACGGGAGGTTATTGTGGCCTGTAACTATAGTTCAAAATTAGCAAGCCTTCCACTTGATGTAACTATCTTCAATGAAGTACCTAATGATCTTCCAATTGTCTTGTTTTACTGAGTAATGTGTTTTCTTTCTTGTAGTTCAAAACACCGATTTATGGAACGGAACAACCTAATTTCACGGACTTTGCTGCTCCGGGAATTATCCTTACGTAAGCAATCATTTGCCTGTGGCGAATTTTTTGATAAATAGAATTGATTATGTATAGTTGAGTATCAAGTGCTATGGATTTATTGTTGCATGCCAATTGTTACAGAATTATTTTCTTCCTCTCTGTGGCATTGACGTCCGGTGCTATGTTGCTTGAAAGAAACGAAGGTCTCTTAGAGAGAAGTTTGGTATCAGGTGAGTAATGATGATACACGCAAATTATAGCAGCAATCTAAATACAGAAAAAGAAAAAAACAAATTTTAATCCATCTTTTCCACCAATGAATTTCAGGCATAACTGGAACTGAAATCTTGTTCGGTCAAGTCGTTACACAGTTTGTAGTAATGATTGGTCAAACCGTAATGGTCCTGATATTTGCATTTGCTGTATTCAAAATAACTTGCGAAGGTGACATAGGATGGGTTACAACATTAACAATTCTAACAGGATTGTGTGGCATGTGTTTTGGTAAGCAAATACAGTTTCTTATCGAGTAGTCATAAGAGGTTTAGTTGAATTTAAGGAAAGAAATTGTTTTGTTCAGGATTCGTCGTGGCCTGTTCCTGCGAGAACGAAAGGAGTGCTACATACATGGCAATGGGTTCCTTCTTACCAATTGTTATGCTCTGTGGAATTATTTGGCCAGTTGAAGGAATGCATCCTGTTGTACGATATATTAGCTTTGTTTTACCACTGACAAAAAGCACAGAATCCATCAGGGCAATGCTTGCCAGAGGATGGTCTATAACGGAACCAGCTGTATATAACGGATTCATTGCCACGTTTATTTGGATCATTGTGTTCCAGACTATTGCAATTTTATTGCTTAAATTTAAGAAGGGATAACGAGATTTTCATCTCAGAATATATGGAGTAGAATTTTATGAATCAAAAGGTTGTGGCCATTTTGGGAGGTTTGATTGTACGCGAATAATTATTTTTAACTTGATTTTGTTCTCGTCGATAAACTTCACAAATGGCATTTGCACAGCTTGTCCCTTAGGATGCTACGTTACGCGGGACAATTATGAAACTATTTTTTAATCGGTTACTTTTTTCCTGCGCTAAGCGTCGTCTGCAATTTTATTGGATTCTATTGTTCTTGAATGTTTTAAATGTTTGGCGGATACTGTACGAAATTTAATTGACTCTTTGATTACTTTTTCCCGTGGATATTGCGGATAATAATCTACGTTCTAATGTTGATTCTTTCATTTGATACATATCGTAATTTCATTCGGAAGAATGTGGTTATTTATTTTTTTTAACTTTTTACAAAAATGAGGGAAACATCTCTGGACGAAGAAGAAGAAACTAAAGGCAATACCGATGAAATAAATATTTGTACGGTGTTTATTATATGAAATAAGAAGGTTCAATGTTAATAGAGTTGTCAAGGTTTAACTTGATAGTCTGAATATTGAAAATTGATCAAACTTTTTACCTAAATATATTTTATTTTAAAATTCCTTAAGCAAATCCCAGAAATATTATTTAATGAAGGATGAATCCTGAGATGAGTAGAGAGATTGCCAATGAGCCTATATTCATTAGAGATGAGTAGGGAGATGCACAACGCTACGGTTTTAGGCGATACCAAAAGCATGGCGCTGACACGTAGTGGCGAGTCTGGAAGTAGCATTATGTGATCATCGCCTCCGTCGATAATGCGAATCTCGTCGTAGCCCAGCTAAACGTGAACACGAACGCGTAGCTTGACAAGCAGAAGTTCGCTGCAACCATTAGAACGAAACCGGAAACTATAGAACTTCTTAAGAACTATTGAAAAAGCCTACACTTAAAACATTTTTAAGAAAGTGTAGTGCTAATTTGACATCCGTGTAGAACCTTGATTTTTGAAGAATGTTTCATCCTTGAGGGTACTTGGCCCTCTATGAGGGCATAAAGCCAAAAAGGCATAAATAGAAGAAGGAAAAGAGAAGAAGAAAAAAATTAGTTGCCCAGAATTATTGAAAATTCGAAACATTGAATAAAGATTTACCAGTATTAATAAATATTATTGGTCCTTGATATACTTTCGAGAGTTTATTCAAAATATAAATTGAGGCTAAATCAAGACAATAAATTACGTTCAAATTGAAATAACAATAAATTCGGTATTTGGAATA
>NW_014334603.1:0-1327 GCF_000341935.2 Cephus cinctus | reverse complement strand
ACACAAAAATACAGCTTATCTGCTGTGTGACAATATTAGCTTTATGTGACAATATTAGCTATACTATTGAGATAAAAGACTTTATTGATGTAAAAGCAAGTCATGTTTATACGTATCTGTAAGATTAGGACAAGTGGGCTATATCAGATAGCTGTAAGTCAAAAGAATTTACTGTGTCGTGTCGTTTTTTATCAAGTCAGTATCTCTGCTACAGCGACCATGAGCGCACCGATTGTGAGAACGAGATACGGAGCCTTGAAAGGTACCGTTGTACAAAATGTAGAAGGCGGAGAGTACTTGGCCTTCAATGGTATTCCCTACGCTGAGCCACCAGTGGGCCAACTAAGGTTCAAGGTAATATTATGTCGACCAAAAATAACAGCGCTAAGGTTTAATGGAGAGGATTAGGATTTATTAATTGTTGAATCATTTGACAGGAACCCCAACCTCCAAAAGCATGGTCAGGCATCAGGGATGCTAGGAAAGAAGGTTCTGCAGCAATACAAGTCAATACGATGAGACCGACTTCTGAAATAATTGGGAGTGAAGATTGTCTCTATTTGAATGTTTCTACTAATTCATTGTCTGGCAAAAGGGCTGTTATGGTATGGATACATGGAGGAGCGTTTGCCATGGGCACAGGAAGCAGTGACTTGTACGGTCCGGACTATCTACTTAAACACGACATAGTTTTCGTCTCCATTTATTACAGACTTCATGTACTTGGTAAGTATTGCATTGCACATTGTCATTCGGTGCGCAGTCAATTTTCGAGTGTCGGTAATGGCGGAACCAGGAAGATGTATCATGCGAGAGATACAGTTTGCTTTTACTAGTTTTAAAGATCATTGAAATTGATGCTGTGTATATTTAAATTATTTACTTAATGATGTAAGAATATTACACAAACCAGTGAGCAAGACTACAGGGAGTGTCGAATAGATCGATTAAAGAAACGAGCTTGATTTCGGCATTCTTGAGAATGATAAGCGTATTACGTCACTGTGATAATGATAATCTGCGTTACATAATAACTGCGTCATCATCAGAGATATACAAGGACGTTTTCAAACTGCAAGTTATTGCTCAACGAGTATTAAGGCTTTATAATTAATTTCGAGGTAGCGGATATACAAAGTGTGATGATGCCAGAAGTTAGGACATTGTGGAACCTTATTCTGTTTATTTTTATTTTTTTAAACACCTTAGGACTTCCGTTTTCTAATTTAATGAAGAAACTAGTTCTCATTCCAACTGATTGTAAATTTTCATAAAACTTTAGGCTTCCTAAACGTGGATGATGAGGAGGCCGCAGGAAATCAAGGTT
>NW_014334601.1:0-1574 GCF_000341935.2 Cephus cinctus | reverse complement strand
CGACCAGCGTTCCTGGAGATGCTTACGCGATTTGTCGTTCAAGAATAGTAGAAAGTAGTTTATCGTTTAAATAAAGGTATATTTCTGTAGAATATTTTCACAAATTACAAGTACGCACAGTTTCAAAAATCTTACAATGTTTAACTTACTTACAACAGTCTTTTTAGTGCTTCCATTTTTTTAAATAAGAAAACTTTGAGTACTCCCAAATGTTAATGGAATATGCATTGAAGTAATTATTTTATAAATAATGTGTTTTAATCAATAAATTTATTCACATATTACAACTATCCAAGAGACCGAAGAATGTTTAAATTCAAGCCCGTATACTATTTGAAGCAATGTGACAATAATAGATGTAGCAAGATATTTAACGTGTAACAAGAGATTTAATCATTTTATAATACTGACTTCTGTTGAATGTTCTTGCAAAGAAAAATGCTTCGCTAATGCTTTACTTTTCGTGATTGGAATCATACAATGATATTTCAACGTCCCTTTAACTGTTAAAGCCTTATCGAATTTTGCCTTCAACTTTTTCTCTTCTTCTGAATAATCATAATTTTCTACGAATTGTAATGTCATTTTAGGTAGAGCTTTAGTTGCCCATTCAAATAATTGTCTTGGCGTTTGTATTGGATCGTTTGTTCTTTGCAGACTGGCTCTAGCAGCTAATCTTTTCAACGTTCCTCCCAAGCCATCGCACGCACCTTTGCCATGCATGCGAAATTGGGAAGAAGTGCCATTCTGCATCTAAACCGAAATCTTCTTTATGATGAATGAGATTAGCAAATTTTTTTGTTCTTGTACTGCCCACTGGCACCATCAGAAAAATAAATAATTTTTGAAATTTGGTAGAAGTTTTTCTTTAAAACTTGAACTAAATACTTCTGAAACATATGAACGGCAATCGTATCATGATGCAAACATTCGGATATTATGACAAAACTTTTCATGGAAATTTCACCGTCAATATTTTTGTTGTAAATTGCAAATGGGTGCACTGTGGCTTGATTATTGTTCCAGTGAATGCCTTGTACAGCATTTTGAATAACAAAAGCATAGTTCTCAGAAAAATCACAAACCACAATGTACTCATTTTCTGTCAACTTTTATTTTTTAATATTCATAAACTCATTTTGTTTTTTCACAAGGTATGAGTGCAGAAGTAATTTTTCCAGACCGATCTTCAATTTTTCTAAATACTCGTCTACTGGTGATATCATAACTTGCAAATTTGTTCTATCGACGTTTATCCATTACCTGTATGTGATTTCGTCAATAGAATTACAAAGAAAAATATTTTCCAATTCGTCTATCAGTTGTGTTGCACCAGGACACGTGGAACACGTTCCAAGATAGCAATCAGTTGTTGGTTGAACACAAATCATACGATTCAGACAGTCATGATAACTTTTTATAGGGATTGGCACATCAGCTGTCAGATGTTTTATATTTGGCCCATCAATTAATAACTTGACGTTCTCATGTATAGCACAAACACAGACAGAATGTGTCCCACTTGCACCTGCTAGGACACAATATTTTGGGCGTAAAGTTGCAAACTTGGAAAA
>NW_014334600.1:0-1801 GCF_000341935.2 Cephus cinctus | reverse complement strand
CTGAGTCTTATAATAAATTCATTTACCAAGATCACCCTTTTTATTAACAATAATATTGTAAAATTCAGCGTACACAACGCAGTTTATAGTAGCTTCCAGAGCATGAGCGAATCCCACTTCTATTCAGACGATCCCATGTTTTATAAGATTCCAATACATAATGCATATACAATACATTATCCAATGTAATGCAATACATTATCCAATGCATAATATGCGCTCAGATCGGGCGTGAGATCTAACGCTATGAAACAATTCCCGTTGGCATATTCCGTATGACCGATGTCATTTCCTGTATTTCCAAAGTGAATACCAGTTCCCATAAAGATGGTATAGTAGTTTCAAACTAATAACTCATTACCATATACAGGCTGAAGAGGTCTGTTGACCACTTCAACACCATCAACATAGAGCAATAGATTATTTATGTTGAAATGTTTTTGGAATGTGCCCCGTTGAAAGTCTTATTCGTGAGAAAGCCTATAATGATTCGCTTCAGTAATTGACCCATAAAAACATTGTCGAGAGTCCCTCGTTGTGTACTGACAGGTATAGAAAGAGATTTTACTTCCACTCTGGTTATGGGGTACTTCGCGGGTGTCTGAGCCAGAACTTTAGCATGAGTTAAAAGAATCATAGGACTGATTTATACTTTTCGCACGAATAGCGTGGCTTCTGTGATATGGACCTTATAATATCCTGTTCCAGATTGCATTAAGCAGAAATTATCTTTAGAGCTATCAAGCCGTAGATGCATGTCAACACCGTTTAATAAATATTTCTCCTGGTTGAAAACGTCACAACGTAACGGCCCACTGAAATCGAGTATTCTGCCATCTTTCATGGAACTTGCTGAAAGACCAGCGTTTCCGCTAGCAATAGATTTGCTAATGTTGTTAAGAGCACATGGTGATTGCTGATAGTACAGGCCTGCCGTGAGGTGTGTATTTTTCGCTGTAGACTCATAGTTTAAAGTATTCTCAATATATGCTCTGTATGGGTATGTGTTACTCTGTGGTGATACCAGTTTTGGATTAAAAAATACATCCACTAGACTGAAGAGACTGTGCAAAAAATTATTGACAGGCGTCACTTTATCCGTTGCTGTAGGCTGGGCAGAGGGCTTTATCTGAACTTGCAGGTATAAAAGAAGTATGGTCTAGATCAATATACTCATCTCCATGCCCTGCTACAGAAAATTCAATGGATGTATTATCAGAAAGTAATGAAACCTGTTTATAATGTATCCAATTGCGACTCCCAATAGATGTCTGTGTAGGTGGTATTTTAAAAAGGTCCAGTTCTGTCTTTACACTGTAACGTAATTTTTTTGCTTAACTCGACACCGATAGCAAAACATCAGAAAACGATCTGTCTTCGAGAACCAACCTACGTTACCTTCGACCGTCCACCCGTCGTTCGTGCATCCGCAAGCCAGGCGGGCGCCAGTCAATTCTTTTTTCACCGGGAACTGACGAGCCGGTATAAACTGGGAGTTGGGGTGGAACAGGCCCAACTTCACCAAGAACGAGAACTCTGACGGAACCTATCAGACGAGGCGATAGCTTAACGGATCCTGTCGATTTTTGGGGACGCGTAAAATCGAGAAACGCAAGAACCTATCAGAAGAGGCGATAGCTTAACGGATCCTGTCGATTTTTGGGGACGCGTAAAATCGAGAAACGCAACCGTAGGTGCTGATCTTTGGGGTCACGTAAAATCAGCAACCGCAACTGGATACAAGAACGGGAACGGACGGTTACGGAAATGCACGTCCGCTCAGGCTGCTAGGTTTGAGGTA
>NW_014334599.1:0-2704 GCF_000341935.2 Cephus cinctus | reverse complement strand
GTCAACGTAAAAGCTACTTAAAAGTTTTTCAATTGCAGAACGCGTAAAAGCTGATTCTTTATTACTACAATATTTATATCCGAAAGTAAACTTTTTAAGTGCAAATTTATAACTACGCCTAGCATAAATGGGCTACAGCACATGCCGAAAACTACTCTACAATGTCGAAATATAATTAAATTATTATGTTCATCATACCAGAAAAAACGCATAAAATTTCTATTTTTTAACTTCAGAAGAATCTGCAAAAACGCCTTTTTAATGTCCGCTACAACACCAATATTATTCGTTCGAAAACGTAATCAAATCGCTGGCACCTCTTCAATGAGATTTGGTCCCTTGTGCAGGCACTCATTTAAACTTGGGTGCGGCGGCTGTGTTGCAGACGCGTCGAATACAGGCCTAAGCACTGTGGTGCTGTTCTCCTTTACGACGTGCCGATGAGGTAAATAGTGTCCCCAATCGTCTACTTCTTCTTCAGGTACACGTTCGATGATCTTCTCGCGCTGCCACTCCTTGAACACGTTGTCATATTCGTTGTATCTTTCTTCCTTCTTTAGTTTGGTAACTAACGAATCCAACCGTTTAATGGCCACACTTTTGTTGTCGACGAGGGGTGCGTGATTTTTCTTCCACGGCAATTCTACTTCATAACGACCCTCGCTATTGAAAACAACAGTTTCTAAAAATTCTGCAAACACTGTTTCTTCGTGTTCCTTCAACTTCTTATGCACAATCGAATCATCTATGCCTAATATGTCTAACGACCACAACTCTTTCACGTCGTAGCTGCGGGCATACATTGACAAGGCGTTGATGGTTGCGTTTTCACTTGTAACCACTTGTCTCGAAAGCAATCAGTCCATTTGTTAATTCTTGTCACCTACCTGTTGATAATTTGCCTCAAATCTCTTCCTGATCGAGCGCGGCAAAATTGCACGCGAAATCATTCACTAAACTTTGCATGCGCACACGGTATTGTTTATGATACGTATTTTCCGACTGGCTTCCGCCGAAAAACATATGGGTGAGCCGCTGCTCACCTATTGTCTTATAATACAGTTGATTCGCAACTTCTTTTGTAATATAAGATCTTTGCGACCCACTATCAACCAGCACCCGTACGATTAACTCGCCGCTATCGCTATACACTCGCGCCTTAAACGTCTGCATGAAAACTTGCGGGCAGTTACGTATTTCAGCGATGCAGTTAAGTTCTTTCATTACACTCGCGTTATCGTCGTCTTTCCTTATATTATCACTCTTTTTACCGTCGCCAGCTTCAAAATTGCACATTAAATCAACATGATGATGGTTGCAAATCGAGCACGTCACTCGTACGCGGCACGTTTTACAATTATGACCGATCTTTAAACAACAAAAACAAGCACGTTTTTTCTTAATAATATCCTGTCGTTCGATAAGAGTCATCTTCTTAGCTTTTGCATAATTTTCACTGCTATGGGATTTCAAATCACAAAATAAACAATTAGTCTCCTTACCCTTTGCAGCCAATAAACCCATTGCGGTCGGATTGGCAGGTTTTTTTGAGTTATGATGATGCTTATGCTTTTGGTTTTCACTCTCACGGCTTACATCAAAGCGACCTTTTACAATTGAAATGCGCATCTCTCCGTTGACTTCATTTTCGATAAATTCGAGCGAGCGCGTAAGTCGGTCCTTTCTTGGCTGTGGAGCATCAGAAGCTTCATTTTCGTCCTGCGGTGGCTCGCGTTTCCTGCGTTGCCATATACGCAACAACTCTTCCGGTAAGGATGACTCAACCAACGGCACGAGCAGCGACGAATCCTTGCCCGTAGCGACTCCTAGTGATTCCAATGCTCTTAGATGTGCCACCAGTTTATCGTACAAATCTGCGAGGGACATACGATTTTTCGGGTTGATCATATAGTCAAACACAAGCTGGATGAGTTCGTGCGCGTACAATTCGATTAACACTTCGTTTTGCCCAAAACGACCTTTTAACGCGTTCAACGCTTTCTTATAATTTTCGGCAGATTGAGGGTAACTTTTCACTAAAGTGTGCGCTGTTGAATCCGTCTCCATCGCTTGAAGCAAAAGCTGAAACTTATCGGTATCACTAAGTTTCTTATTTTCGTCTATCTTTTTGAAACAGTTCCAAAATGATAGCCAATTATACACATCACCATTAAATTTTTGAAATTCTAAAGCCGGTAACTTTACGTCGGTAGTTTGGGCACTACCCCTCGACGCAGATGCACTAGACTGGCTTGTCTCTGTTTGGTTAATCGGCACTGGGTTCACTTTATTCTTTCGCTCGGCATACCGTACCCTTGGCTGTCGTAAAACGAAGTTTGTACGCGTCGCCTTCATCATATTCGTTTTGTAACTCATCTTCAGTCGCGGTTTCCATGATGGCGTCTATAACAGCTTCTTGCCCTTCATCTAACGCGGCTGCTTTTGATTCTAAAGTACAAAACGAAACACTTAACGCGGTATCCGTACTCTCCACATCTTCTAAAAATGCATTAAACTTGCCAAACGCTCTTGTAAAACCCGCGCGCAAAATACTGCGTTTTTTTTTTTGCCAAATCCATTTTTCACTGAACACACAACATTATATTAAGAATAACAAAACACTAATAGGACCCCAGTCCTGTCACGGTCGCCAAATGTTTGAGAATAGGCTGGGGTAAAATATGTTATTCATTAATATAATCGA
>NW_014334598.1:0-1625 GCF_000341935.2 Cephus cinctus | reverse complement strand
TCAACGTATCTCTTTTAACCTTTCTTCAGAATCCTGTGGCTTGCAATAACTCTTTAGAAACGTATCCAACATCTCCTTTGTGTTTTCTAGTCTTGTTCGGGTCTCCACGAATTTCCAGAACATTCCAAAGTCCAGAAGAATATATATTGCCGTTGCTCGTAAAGTCCTCAACACCAGCAGAGCTCATTAGAGGATCATTTATTACGGACATGGCGTAGGTGAATATAAAGAAGACGATAAATGCAGTATAACAATTGAAAGCATATCTCGAGCAAAGTAGAAAATTGATTGGCATCCTGCCCCCACAGAGGGTAAAGAAAGTGAAACTCAAAGGGAGGGTGTGCATCGCAAGACGGTCAATTCAAGTGAGTGATCATCCCTCATTGGGGGGAGGTGAGTAGAGACGTAAGTTGTGTATCGAATATTCTTTTGTCTCAGCGGTAAAGGCGCACCAGAGGTATCATTTGTTGCGGAACAAGCACTTGGTACTATCATTATGGGCTAAAGAATGCAACAAGATATTTTTCAACATTTATAACTTTTTCTACTTTGTAAGGGAGGGAAATAAGTATTGAAGAAAGAAAAAAAACTAGGGAGACTTGGGCGATATTGATCTGTCATGGGAGAATTGTTAGTTCCCAAGCAGGGGAAGAACTGCTGTTCTTGGGATAAATCAATCAATCATCAGTTCTATGTGTACTAAGACACCTTTAAATAGTATTACATTAATTGACAATGATTTTAAATTTTTGGATTACTAGTATCCTTGCTATTTTAGTACATTATATACCGAGTACAACGCTTTTAAGATTTGAAAGGAATAATGTATTTCAAACAGTTTTAAAGCGCTCGTTAAACTTGATTGATACCCACAGCTACATAAGATTCGAGTGACAAGGTAATAACATATCCACTGGTAAATTCAATTGCTCGCTGAGCTTGAATCATGACAATGATAAAATTCCTTTTAGTTGAACTTTTCAGACAACCCCAATTACTTTGGAAAATAGCATCTTTTATCTCCGTACTCTGTAATTCGATTTTCCCAATATGTAATTTAATTATCTTGTGCTCTGTCGTAATTTATTGCTGTAAGTGAACTTTGTTACGTAAGTGCTGGTATTAAATAATATTACCTTCAGGATGACTTCGTTCCCGTACCAACAGTAGACGAACAATTGAAACAGCACACTTGCCAAGTACAAACACATTGACACAAATCTTACACTCAACACGTTAATTTTCACTAGTTGAAAAACACTGTAACAAACAGTTCCTAAATTCACAAAGCACTGTAGAAAATTATTATCACTAGTCTAGTTGATTCGTCTATTGATTTATATTCATTATCCTGTCAGCAAAATAATTATTTCTATACAACTCATTTATGGGTATTATAAAAACTTTGTCATATTATTTGTTCCATTACCTTTCGAAGCTTGCAAATTTCATCATTGCCATATCCCTTATGCCAATAACATGTATGCATCTTGTTAAAATATGCGGTTCTTTGAAACATACGACGATCAAAGATAAAGTCATGAAAGCATCACCCATGAAATTGTCTATGTGATCCAAATTAATATACAAACTGGGGAAACGTGAAACCACACAATTTAATAATC
>NW_014334595.1:0-2998 GCF_000341935.2 Cephus cinctus | reverse complement strand
TCCAGGATGGTAAAACAGTTTCACACAAGTCTTGCATCGCACTACTTGGTTTTTGATTGGCTTTTTGCACGCAGAGCACCGATACTCATCGTATTCGCCTGTGCTGTCCATCTTGCCCGGTATAGCTGGTAAATTACCGACGCTTACCGACCATAACTATATCACTTTCGACGTGGATAATTGATGACTCCGCGGATTGCTAAACCTGTCATCGTGGCAGCAATAATGGCCAACCACGTACACTCGCTAGGTGAAAATTTTGACGAACGAAAAAAAAATCCTGCTAGTATCGCTTACCCGATAGCTATTTAGCCATTCGATAGATAAAAATGTTCACCACTTAACACGGATCACATTGTTTCATCTTTCACACAATTTCACAGACTTATTCCACTCAATAATTAACTCTTAGGCGGAGCGATCCTCAAGCACGTCTGTCACTCGCGAGAGAGAGAGAGAGAGAGAGAGAGAGAGAGAGAGAAATCAATTCATTCGATCTGGGGCTGGGGCCCCGTAAACCGGAATACAGAAAGTGAACGAGACATATCTTAGTGATTATACTAGAACTGTGAAACTATTTTCACGCACAGACACACTGTTAGATCCGACGTGAGAAAATTGAAATAGTGGCGTCAACAAAATTCAAAATTTTTACTTAGTTTATTAATTATTACGAATTGAAGTAAGCCAATCATGAGCACGTGAGAACTGGTAACTCCTCTTCGGTTACCTCCGATTAGAGACAGACGATCATTTATTTCCCCACAAAAACAGTGACCGGTGGATAGGTCAACGAACATGTTAAAAAAAATTACAAAATAAGAAATATAATTTTTTTTAATTCTTAAATGGATAATAATGTAGACGCTAAAGAGACACTCATTATGTGTATAAGTGTGCCGGCTAATGCAGAAGCTGTTCAAAGTGGCGGCCTCCTTCTTCAGTGCACAGCTCTGCCCGACGACGTATTTGGTCGACCATCCGCCGAAGAATATCTGGCGTCAACGTTTTGAACGCCTCCATAATACGATGCCGCGTTTCTTCTTTATCGACCGTTTCATTGCGGTATACGATATTTTTTATGTGCCCCCATACGCAGTAGTCCATGATGTTAAAATCTGGAATTCTAGGTGGCCAGGAAATAGGTCCTTCTCGTCTTATTCACCTGTCAGGAAACTTCTCATTGAGGTAATCTCGGACTGCATGAGAGAAATGTGGTGGAGCCCCGTCATAAAAATGATATGCTGTCTACTCTCCAAAGGCACATTTTCCAAAAGAGGTCCGAGATTTTCTTGCAGAAATCGCAGGTATATCCGTCCATTAAGACGAGGTGGAAGGATGAATAGTCCAATCTGAAAGATTCATAAGAATACGTTTTAACATCTGCTTAATTGTGGTTCTTGAATGACTTAAGCAGATTTTGTTCGGATGGTTGAATAAATATTACATTATCTTATGCGAAGATTAAATAAATACTTACTAATAGTTCACCGATAACTCCAACCCACACGTTGACCGACCACCGATATTGAAAATTCCTCTGTCTGACGTGGTGTGGATTTTCATGCGCCCATTGAACAAAATTTTTTGAGTTAAAAACTCCGTTTGGCGTGAATGAACTTTCGTCAGCCCACAGAATTTGGTGATGGAACTCAGGATTCCTTCTTATCTCAGCTAACAGTCCCTGACTAAAATATACTCGCGCCAGAAAATCTCGTTCTAGAAGCTGTTGAACAGTCCGATAATGATAGGGATGCAATCCATCCTTTCTCAAAATACGATACATCGTCTTAAGGCTTAACCGAAATCTTCTGGAAGCTTGACGGATACTCATTTGTGGATTTATATGAAACGCGTGCAAGACGCGTTCTTCCTGCTCAACGTTAATTTGATGAGGCCTTCTTTCATTACGGTGAACTGTAAGATTTCTGGTTTCCGCAGCACGATCAGACAATCGAATGATCACATTCGTGTTTGGATGTCTTCTATTAGAATACAATTCCTGATAGAGAAGAGCTGCAGGACGAGCACGATTACGTGCAGCACCCAAGCATAATAGCATATCGCGATACTCGCGAGCAGTGTATTCCATTGTGGCTCACGATGGACTAATTTCACTACAATACAGCGATGAGTCGAAAAAATAAACAAAATAATAACGCAACTAAACAAATGAATAACGTAAAACGTATCTTCTGTTCGAGCTGACCCCGCGGGAAAAGTTCGCCCAACGAATCCGAGCCACCGGCGGACAGCGCCTCGAAGTGTCCCTGGATCAAATCTTGTTGCACTTGACAACGGCGATCAGACCCCTGGAGCACCTCGCGTGCCGCGCGCCGGCGATTCGCCCTGTAGAGCCACTGGATGCGCGTAGCCTCCTCCACGAAGCGATTCCCTTCCGCCTGGATTGCGAACCCATTGCGGCGATCCGTCGTCCTAGCGCCCCCCAACGCCTTGCTGACCTGCTCCCTCTGCCGCGGCGGCCGCACCGGCGGCGCACCCCCCCGACGAGCCTTTCAGGGGACCACGCTGGCTCCACCACTTCCGACCGCTTCCCGGAAAAAGCTGTCGACCTGGGTCGCCAACTCCTCCAGGTCCTGGTGGTCATTGACCGCCTCAGCCATGCCAACTAGAAGTCCCCTCCTCTCCTCGGCAGCTGAACCCCGTCCCCGGTTGTTATGCCGAGGGTTACGATGCCGCCGCCGAGCAGCGGTCGGCCAGCGTGCAGGCACCGGCGGCCAGTCGACCTGCGGAGAACGGCGATCCACTCCTGACACCCCGATGGTGCAAGTCCGTGGCCGGACCGGCGTAGACGCTCGGAAAGGAACCGCAGTACCTCCCGATAGATCGAAGCCCCCTGCGGGCTCCTGTGTGGACAGCGCAGGCGAAGACGACCGGCAGACACTCCGATCCTCCTGCTGCGAGGCAGACACCCGGCAAACACCCTAGTAGTAATAGATTCGTTATAGCGAGACCTGCGGGCGTGGTTAAGTAGGGG
>NW_014334594.1:0-1138 GCF_000341935.2 Cephus cinctus | reverse complement strand
ACTGGCAGCTCTTTAAGTTCACCCAGCTTAACCCTCCTTCCTTCCTTTTTTTATGACTGTATCCCCAATGGGGGACATGTGCCAGTAACTGGTTCTAAAGTCAGGTAGGAGAGATTAGGTTGTTCACAAGACGTCAAAGGCTTCCTTGAGTAGTCAATGCGAGAGTAGGACGACTCATAGTGTGAATAGGCATAAGTATTGCATAGAGTTTATGTGTAGCATTGAAGATGGCGTTCTATTGCGTGAGGCAGATGTCAGTGGTTGTCAGGCGAAAGCATCAAAAGCAGTTGTGAGCAGTTGCAAGTGTCAGTTGAATATAAAATAAATATTGGAAAATCTTCTGTGATGACAGCGGTGAAGAATTCATCCCAAGAGATTACGACAGAGTAGTGTCGTTTAGGAATACGAAAGAACCAGGATCAAGGCGTAGGAAAAGGTCAAGGCTAAAGAGAATAGAAACGGCATCAGGACGAGATAGGATTAAATGAAGTGTATCGCATTGCTCTGTCTACCCTGGACTGAGTTCACGAAGATAATAATGGCTTTTAATATTCTAGTATCTTCAGAGAAGGCCAGGTTTGTAATATTATATGGGGCCTGAATTTTTAGAGGGCGTAAAGTTAATACCAGTTTGCTCGTCTCTATGGTATTAAGAGGACATGCCCAGAAAATATGATTCAGGTCCTGAAAAGGTGCATTGCATTGACAGACCTCGGATGGAGCAGCACCGATCCTGAAAAGGTGTACTTTTGAGGCAGTATGATTTATGCGAAGCCTGTTGAATTTTGAGGTTTTCTTTTGGTGGCATAATGGCAATCCAAGATACTATGGAACTCAACAGAGTTAATAAATAATTTATAATTTATGTAAATCTTTTACTAACAAAGTAAACAATAACGAGAAACAGGAAAAGCAAATTAAATATAACCAAATGTGGTCAAACAAATCAATTATCTTTACAAGGATAATCTATAAATATATAAATAATTAAGAGGGAATTAACAAACTCTAGTGAAATTCAACAATATAAATAGATAACAAGACATTCACAGCCAGCCACTAGATTTAAATGCGCCCCGGGAGTTTGAGTCAATTCTCTAAAGCTTCTAAACATATGTTCCTTATAGAGGTTTCACTG
>NW_014334593.1:0-1528 GCF_000341935.2 Cephus cinctus | reverse complement strand
TCTCCCATTTTTTATTTCCACTCAGAATAAACAGAATTCAAAATTTAATACTATACATCTCTGCTGTGACGTCAGAGTACAAGTGTGAGGTTAAGAGTTTATTAAATTTCTATCGTATTATTTCTTTATTGAATAAAAATAGTTTACAGTCGGATAGGTGCAATTTCAGTTTTTTTTTATTTGCATATCGCTTGAGACAGGTTCGATACACATTTGATACACTATAGTTAGTTTCTTTATTAAGCATATATCAGAATACATATATTCATTATGCTGAGGGGTTGGATTATACATGTATGAGAAAATTAATAAATACTAAAAACGAAAATTGTATCATGATCATATCAGTTTCGAGTGATAAGGGATTTTTTTATATTTGAAGTTCGATTATTTGATATTTTATTAGAAGACTCAAAGAGGAAGTGGAGATTTGGATGAGGGATTCCATGAAAAAGTACCCAGGGTTCTGTAAGTGGCGAGTGTTCATTGCTGATAAGGGTTGCTCCGCCTACCAACCTCTGAAACCCAGCCACCCCTGCGGAACTACCTAGTCCTATCACAGGGTCAAGTTGTAAGCGAGCTCCGTTGCCAGCATAAAGGATTAATCTCAGAGATTAAGGAAGCAAATCGACGGTGGATTAATTTTTAAGATGCCGGAAAGTGGAAAGGATTGTATTAGCAGTTTATTAATAAACAAATAAATACACGAGTTCGTTCGCGGTTAATTATATTTTATCGCACTAATCTATTATTGCTAAGGATAATCCCACGTCATTGTTTTTCGAATTCAGAGGAAGTGAGTCATTAGACAATTTTCAAAATTAATAATTATTGACTGCCTGTAGAAGATAGACACAGAATTTCCATTTAGAACTTCATTCAAATTCTGATACAGACAATTAACATTGGACTTAATAAAGTAGTGACAGTTAGATTATAGACTGTGTACTTTTTGAAAAATATTTAAAAACTTTCATAACTTATCACTTTTAATCGATGTAATTTTAATTTAACAGGAGATAAGATTTTGTATTATTTTTTAATAATCCGCAACACATATGGTTCATAGAAGATGCTGGTATACAATCAGATTTCAATTAGTATGAATCGCTTCACACTTGCTCTATAATTGCAGAATACAAAATTCGTATTTTTTGGTAAAATATATGATGATATACTAATTACAAGTAATTAAACATCGACCAACAGTTTATCTACTCGATGGAATTTTTTAAACAATTATAACATTGCTCATTACGAGCATTATCTAACAAAACACGCATGTCCAAAAGTCATCTTTAAGACGTCTTAAAGACAATTCCTGTGCCATTAGACGTCTTAAAGACGACTTTTGGACATTATGTGTCGTCTGGGATGTGGGTCACAATCTTCAATTCGTAAAGATCAAAATTGTCGTGTTTAATTAACTTGCATAGCAAAATAATAAAAAAAATATAATTAAACAGATATATAAGAAACTTGAAAATACTAGCAATAAGCACTAATTAATTTTTCGTAAACTGTTTCA
>NW_014334592.1:0-7296 GCF_000341935.2 Cephus cinctus | reverse complement strand
CCGGTTGCCTGTACTTGGCGCGAGACTCGACCGAGTCTCTTGATAAAGAATCACCTAAAGTTTTAATAATTATTAAATGACCATTAAATCATAATTAAATACGGGTAGCAGTAGTAATGTAAAAGAGTAGCGAAAACGTTATAGGAAATTTTGAAAATACAATTAAAATAATGGACTAGTGCTAGATCATATAATAGGCAAACATGTAGTGACTTATGTACTTGGCCTTAATAATAAGATTTCAATACTTTTTTTTAGAGGAATTCACAGCACTCCTGTACTTGACGTAGTTTTTTTACACGTAACTGTTTTTTTAGGTACATCACAAGTTTGTGTTGCTTAAGGGGATAAAGAAGCTGTAAACACTCAAATCTATATTGTTACAGATATAAAATGCGAATGCATTGTGATGTCGCTAATCAAAAAAAATATATTGCGTTATCGAAAATGTTTAATGGCATATAAATTTAATTTGTAAATCCCTTTTTTTAGAAATGCATAAAGATATATACCAATTTTGAAAGAAAATGTAATCTTGAATTCATATAAGCGTCATTAATGATGTCCAGCTTGACGAAGTCGTGTGGTAAACGTAAGAGAGGAGAGTGTGCTGAATTATTTACGTACCTCAGGTCGTGTGAACAACAGATAGGATACTATGGTATGAGCGAAATACTAAAGCGTGGCTCGTTACTTTCTTTTCTGGACATTCTGGGCTTCCAGGTCCAACACCTAGATACAAGAAACTACAGAGCGGAACACCTGGACATCCTATATCTCTAGAAAGTGTCACCCGAAATATGAGGAACTACGTTGAAGCACACCCATACGTACACCCATACACACACGCTCCACATGAATGCTATTAAAGGCTTAATAGTTCTATACTATTGTGAAAGCAGCCTTATACTAACTAGAAATTCGGTATGAACGGTAGCTTCACGTACAAAGTGTAATTGATTGTGTTGTGTATTCGTAAGTTACCAGTGCTATCTAGAGTACATACAAATAGGTAAAGAAGGTGTGGGATATTTTAAAACGGCACCACATATGCCGATGGATGGCGCAGAAAGAAATTCAGCGTTTAGTATGACACACTATTTATTTTTTATTATAAGGCACCAGAATTTTTCTATAGGAACTCAGGAACATGTTTTCTTTATTTCTAGAATAGTCTTATTAAAATATTGCCACGCTATGCGTGGCGGCGTGAGGAACTAGTTTCTTTTTTAGTTAGTCTGTCGACCGCTAAATTCTGCTATGTGCCGGTTACGACTAGAGTCCCTCTAGTAAGAGTCCGGCTAACGGTGGGGCTTGTTAGTGATTGGCTCCCCCATATTATGAGTTCTTTCCGGAATAGAATGGTGTGTGTGAATACGTATATGGGAGAGATTCGCATTGTGTAGTGTGGGTAGTGTTAAGCCCTGTACGGCGGGTTGCCTGTACTTGGCGCGAGACTCGACCGAGTCTCTTGATGGTAAAGATTGATAGTTTGAAAATCCGCGCGCAATGTCATAGTGGCGCCAAACCAGCCCTTAATATGGCGTCCCTTCCGGGTGTTGGCCGGAGTCTTACTAGAGGGACTCTAGTTACCACCATCGGCATATAGTACTGGACTGCTTACTGTAGCCGCACAAAGTGTAACCGGGAATAGAAAGAGAGAAACGACGAACTTAAAATAAAATTATCTCGCTCGCCACCTCAATATGCCTTGATCGCGTACATCAATCTCAATGATTTTAATGGCAATCAATTCAGAACCTTCGATTCCTATAGTGGATATATCAATAACTTTCTCTCACACATCCGTTCACAAGATATTTGAGTTGAAACACAGATACATCCAAGAGATGCTTTAAGTAAAGAGGCTCGGAGTCTCTTGATCCGTTCGTCTGTCCTTAGTAGCGATCATGTACCCGTTACAGAGAGCTGTTCAATTAGTTTTGCAATAACGTTTCTAAATTTGAAACTCTCATTGTTACGAATGGTACTATCAGGTTTATAATACTTTTCATGTGCATTTGATGTTATAATAATGTTTTTGTAATTGTCCAAGTCATGCTGGATTGCGTTAGTCTCGTTAGGTACCTTCCTGAACAAGAGTTCGATCGAACCCATAGTTTTCAAGTAACTCGTATCGGCTATATGAATTCAATCACCCTCAAAACTGATAGATGAATCGCCGACCATCAATTTGTTCTTGATGAGTCTACGCACACCATAAGTCGTATCCAGATACTTTCCTTGATGCGATAGTAGCATATCGAGATACTGTTACATTGGATTGTTTTCATTGACATGGTATTCTACAGGTAAATCTACGTCATTTTTATCTCCTTTTTCGTCATCAATCCGTTTGCCTTCTTCTTCTTCATCATCATCGACTCCTTCGGAGAAATTATTTTTTAGCGACTTGAAGGATTCATCAACTGTTCTAAACGTATCATCCGCTTTTGCGTCTTGCTTTATTTCATCTTTGATTTTATCCTTCATCTCGTCTTTGATGAGATTACGCTCCAGCTAAGACGCGTTAGGTAGTTTTTGCAGTGGAGTCGCTACCGGTTTGAAGACCTCACTCATAGTCTTTTCGACATTCTCTCTACCCAATTTTATCATTCTATGCTTTTTGCGAATCGCATCCCTGGCTTTAGCGATTTGGCGTAAGACGTCTTTTTGCTCCTGAAGTATTCTGCTTTGCATATTGACGCTGCTGAATCCAAAACGCTACTGCATAAATTTATCAATGATCATCCATTTATGTTCACGAAACAATCGTATCCATTTCTGTATCTACCTCCGTCGAGCTCGCTGTCTTTGTCGATTATGAGAAACCCATAATTTTGAATATACGTAGACATTTTCGAATCTCAACCCGTTAGGATGAGTTATAAGAGCGGGCAATCCATTCGTTTTGCTGCAGTTCGGAGTAATTTTCCATGTCGCTTGCCCTCATTGTTTTCCTTTATTCGCACGATTTTGTCAAAGTTCATTACGGGTAACTCAACGGATTGTTGCTCGAATCTCACCTCGATCTTGATTAATGTAAACAGTATAAATAACGGGATAATAAGGATCGTTGTTCATTCAGAAATATTTCGCGACAGAGTGCATATATGATCGCACACGATAATTGTAAACACATAGGCAAGACAAAGCGTCGTGGTGGTAAGGGTTTAGTCAACAGGATTATCAGCAGCCTCCCCGTCGAATTGCATATACGCGGTTATCAGTACTGTGAACCCCGTACGAAATTAGCGAAAAGACTTGCACGAGACGATCCGAGCATCAATCCCCTCGACGCAGCCTACAAAGAGCACGATACTGCTTACTCGAAGAATCGAGAAAGCCTGGAACATAGAGGGGCAGCCGACAGGGTACTAGTTGACAAAGCTTGGAAGCCCGTTTTCGCGGAAGACACGAGCATCGATGAGAAGGCAGCAGCCTGGTTTGTAACATATGTACGTAATGAGTGCCTAGTCGAAACTCGATATGGGAGTGGGAGTCAAGAAGAAGAAGGTGAAGCCCAGAGCAGTAATCTTTTTCGAGGAAGCTAAGCGATCGATTATTCCTAGCAAACAAGCAGGTGAAGAGCGCAACGTCCGTACATCGTGCATTCTACCCGTGCCGTCGAAAGTTGGACACTTCCTGTCGTTTCTCGTCCCTGTGTTTGCTGGTCTCAGTGTCGCTGGATCATTGGTCGGCGGTGTTGCAGGTATGGTTAAAGCCGTGAACGATGCGAATGCAAACAAAAAACAACTGAAGGAAAGTCAACGGCACAAGGCGATGGAAGCCATCGCACTGGGAAAAGGACTGTACTTGAAGCCCTACAGGAAAGGATAGCGTCGTCATCTAAAGCAAAACACTTGAAGTGAGACTACCATGCCGAGCGTTAACCGATTCCGATCTGCTAAAGTACGCGAAGATCATAAATATTCCACATTTTCGTGGAGTCTTCATGCAAAACGCCATTCCTAAAAAAGGATAGTGCAAGTACAAATCGGAAATCGTCAATCTTGACGTCGAAGATGGTTCTAGAACATGCCAGGTCGCCTACAAGAAAGTTTCGGCAATCTTCGACCTGCACTAAATCTTTTCGAATACCTCGGTGTTGTTAATGTAAAGTACAATTACGAGCGATGTCAGGAGTACCACACTGTCGCATGCGGACACTTTGTTTAAATTTCCTGTGTGGACAGTTGAATCGTAAAAATAAGTATCGTCTATATAAACTAGCTACGTAATTTCACAAGGTCAGTTGACGGTTGTAATCATGAAAGATTCATTCACGTTAACCTGATCAGGAACCTCTTCCATACTTGAAGCCCAATACTTTTCTCCTATCGAGCTTTCCACGTACACAAATTACACTCTGAGATTCATCAGACTACTAACCTTTAATTCAATTCCGAAGGTGCACAGTGATCACAATAAGCTGTACGTAGGGGATGAAGTTATCACAATACTTACGCGTAGCTACGAGATGGAGGATCGGGAACTACGTGCAGAGTGCGTTGACGTATAAAAATATTGTCGTTACCATTAAACCTAACAATAATACATTGTGTAGCGAATTTAAGTGTAACCGTGATGTCGACTTTCGCCCCAATGATTCCATAAGTCGCTTGTTGGGCTTCACTGATCGCATTCTGAAAGCTAATAAATTACATACGTTCGGTGTAACAGTAGCTATTCTTAAGGTGACGCTCTGCGAATCGAATGTAATGTCATTATGGGTGCTTATATTAACGAACGTAAAGCCGATGCTTTAATGACCCTATCGGCAAGTCAATATTTTATGGTGTTCAGACCGTTATACCCTTAAGTGACCCTCAGAATACTCCAATGTCAAATGTCGGTACTGCGGAGCTCCTTGGTGCTTCTTCGATGCTGGTTCTTCTTGATGCACTATTCCCGTGTCTTTCACGGTGACGTTCTCTCAATTGACGATCGCACTTACACTCAAGGTTAAATGAAGATGAACAGGTTATTTGAAATACTTCACTTATTCACTTTATTCTTACTTCTAATATTATACACTTTTCACGGTCGGATTAATACTAATGTGTTCTACTCGACTCGCGCTCCTTATGTACTACCGCCCCCCCCCACTCGGGGTTCTGTTGGACTATTGAACTATTTTAACAATTAATATTTTTACAAAATGTTATTAGCAAAAGTTGTTCGCTTTTCCCTGCTCGTCAATTGGATTTGGGTCTGGTTGACCTTGGATCTGCCCCTTCTCCTTGTTTAATGGTGTTCTCTTTGGTCCCTTACCATGTTTGTTGGTAAGGGCTGGTGATGCGTAAGAGCCACCCATTTCCATCACTTGTCCTTGACTCCTAGTGGACGTGGGTAGAATGTCGACTCCCCATCTTCTTTCCTTCTTCTAGGTCAATGGTCTTCTCATAGAAACCCTTGGGCATGAGTGTCTCAGGAAGTTGATGGTATGTGGATGATACATAATTCCATTTTTTAACGTTGACCTATATTGGATATGTGCGGAGTTTCGACTCCCCCCGTACATTCCTTCTCCTAGGTCAATGGTCGTAGTGTTTCCCGTTATAGCTTTTGTACGGATTTTTCAGGATTTCCCCTTCTTTACTCCTTGTAGTCTTGTCATGGTTCTCTGTTGGGGTGTAAACGGCTACAACGTTTCCCTGACTCCTGGTTAACGCTCGTTGATGGATAACACTGGTTGGCGGAAGGAGAGACATTGACCGATGCAGCTGGATACTTTGACGTATCCATACCGCTGAGTATGATACTAGGCTTTGCCGAAGATTATCGCAAGACCATTGTTAACGCTAAGCATGGGTCGATCCTAATGAGAGCAAAGAGCGACGTCAGTGCCATTGTGCAGACTGCTCCGGAAGAATGCAAAGTTTTAATTCAAAAATTGGAATAGTTGATAACCATACGAAAGGTTTTGGATCGTTGAAATATAGAACTGCTGAGATTCATCGAAAAGGATGCACCCATCCCTATGAGCTTCCGCTCCTGGGAACTGTACGAGTATCCGCTACTCCCTACCACATCCAAACACATGTGACCCGTCGAACGTCCACATTTGCCATCCTTGCAGGTAGAAACGTCGATAAGTTGCCTTCTATATTAAGGATCAATCTCATCCCATATTTGGTTTGAACTTTTCTTATTCTGCTGATTTTGTATTCTTTCTGAGGTTCCAGCTACGTCAATTTTTTTGCAGAAAGATAGTCATCCAAACTATCGACGTTGTTGATCGCTAAGAAATGAATTTTTTACTGTAGATAAAGTTTTTTTTAAATTTCGTAAAAGGCTAATATAATCTCTTTTAACTTCGATCAACTGTTTCACTTCCGTGAGATTCTTTAACAGTAACTATATGCGGACTCTAAGTTCACGTTATTTTCTCTTACTTCGCATTGGTCGAATAATGACAGTAAACTAACGAAGACACGCTTGGTCTCCTTTTTATAGGACACTTTTCTTTGTTCTAAGGGTAATAACCGATTCTAATTATTATTATGAAAATGAGAAATTCGTAGAACTGCTTTTCGGTAATGCATAAAGGATAAGCACATCGTGCCTTTGATCCATCAATTCGTCGCATTTTGGCATCGATCATAGGGTTTTGATTATAATTATTATTGTTAATGTATAAACAACTCCTATGAAGAATTTCTGAAATCCTTTTTCGATATTGCACAAAAAATCGCTCGTCGTCTCGTTGATGGTTGCCGCCTCTGAGATAACGCTCAAGGTCAAGAAATCTTTCGGCTGAGGGCCGTCGTTTGAGTAGGGGATAGGGGTTGTAGAGAGAACACCTGCATCGGGAGAATGAAATGGGTTGCCGTCGAAGAGTCTGGAAATTCCGCAAAAGGTTCCCACGTTTCTTGGAATCGAATCGCTGATGATTCATTCCATCGTCAAATTTTCTGAAATCAATGCCGCATTCCGGAGGGCTGTATCGAAGGCTTCTGTTCGGAACCTGCACGGGGTTGAGACAGAGAGTTCTCGAAGCTTCGTCCTGCGAGAGGCCTGCCGGTTCTGGAAGGTTCTAGAAGCTTCTGGATCATGCGAAATTCCTTAAATCGGGGTAAAATTCTTAGAATCCAACGCAAAATCCCTAGAACCCTTTCGAATTTCCTGGAATCAGCAGTCCCCGTGACGTCACTCCCCGAAATTAGAAGGTCCACGACGTCGATTTAGCACGGATGAAAATCTTCGAAGGCTTTCGAATGTCGGTACGTATCAGTTATAGAAATCTCTATCCCCCAAAAAACACTTACGTGTAAAAAACTACGCCAAGTACAG
>NW_014334591.1:0-1212 GCF_000341935.2 Cephus cinctus | reverse complement strand
TAAAAAGTTCTGACTAAAAATCTAAAAAATTCCTAATTTTTTTCTTTGCTACATACTAGTTTTTCATCGGCATTACGCGGACGAGTTAAATGCAATAAAAAAACCATGCGCGTTTCATTGGCCAGGTATAGGGAATACGTCTTACGAGTCCTGACTTTCACTCGGAAATACTCGGAAATGGATATACTCGGAACGGAAATGGAAATACTCGGAACGGAATCGTGTTAAAAATTTGTAGAGAGATGTACTGCTTTACAAATTAAACTAATTAACTAAAACAAATTTCAGCTCGATTACGCGGTTTTGAGTTTACCGTAGTAATACCTCAAGTCTCCCGATATAATATCGCGCTAATAAGCAATAGTGTTTTTCATTAATTTAATTGTTAATTAAAGCGAATAATAATGACCATTATTCTTGTACACTAAATTATATGCGCATGTGTAGTAACTTTAACATTCTATCTTGAGATGTTTTAAAACTTTTTATATCAGCGCAGTAAATGTAAAAGTATCCAGCCATACCAATAAATTCGATTACAGAGAAGTGGTTACATATTGAAAACAATATTTTATCTAAGATTCAGAACGAAAGAAACTATTGTGAATTTTATTCCAACTCTCTATTGATGTGTCTTACCGGGAATCTTAGCTATATGGAAAGCGACGAAAGAAAAGCATCAATACTTTATTATAGCTTGTGTCGAGTGTTTGTTATTGGAAACTTTTAATTCTGAACATTAAAACTTTTGAAGACTGTGGGTATAAATCAACAAAGTTTTGAATCTTACATTAATAAATGGACACATACAGTGGGGGACAAAAATATTCGTAAAAGAAGAAAAGTTGAAGAAACATAAATTGTACATTTCTAGGGTCATTTGTTACGTTCGACACAATGCCACACCCCTTCTGCTCCCACCAGCATCCCTTGATGTCCCCTCTAGCGAAAGGTCAAGGACCACAACGATTGTAACTGATCCTCGACAAACATGCGTTATTTACCATAAGTCACAGATTATAATAATTAAGGGGAATTATTAGATTACATTTCCAGAAATCACACCAGAATGATGAAGGTATGGTCAATAACGCTGAACGGAATACCCAGAAGTGGGCTGCCTAAAAGGCATTTTGTCATAGCACCGCGAAATCGCACACGTTAGGACTCCTACCAACTACCTTCCCCCCGTCCCCTGGACTAACCTCACGA
>NW_014334590.1:0-1001 GCF_000341935.2 Cephus cinctus | reverse complement strand
GTGACTTGTTCACCTCGATGACACAAATAAATATTTCGAGATATGACTACAACAGAATATATGAAAAAAAATATTCTTCTGAGAGTTGCACTTTCTTCGGGGCCCATTTCATCCGTGCTAAGACTTATTACATAAAATGCATAAATCACACACGTAATTTGATTGTAAGTGAACATAACAAAGAGCTGAAACCCAAACATGGAATTTGTAATACGAATAATACGACTCAAATCCTGGCATATTTCACGATATTCTTTTATGTAAATTTTAACATTGACTTTATCAATTTTCAAATATTCTTTCTTATTAGTCCAACATTCCCAATCGTATTGAGAAACTGATGGCAAATTAGTTTCCATTCCAAATCTAATACCGTCAATTATTATCTGAAATAAAATGAAGTTTCTTTAATTTAACTATATAACAATACAATAATTAAACAATTTGAATTAGTTTCCATTCCAAATCTAATACCGTCAGATATTTCTTTATGTAAATTTTGACATTGACTTTATCAATTTTCAAATATTTTTTCTTATTAGTCCAACATTCCCAATCGTATTGAGAAACTGATGGCAAATTAGTTTCCATTCCAAATCTAATACCGTCAATTATTATCTGAAATAAAATGAAGTTTCTTTAATTTAACTATATAACAATACAATAATTAAACAATTTGAAATACCTCTAGCGATGCGAATAAAAGGGATGCTAATGGTTCTGGACAGTATGTCGTCATCTCGTACCAATACATAATAAAAACTTTATATAATTTGATTATCGAGGAAAATGTACTAGAACTAGAACAGTTGCATATATTTTATATGTATATCCATAACATTATATATATTATATAAATGTAATATAAAGTATAGAAATTCTACAATATATCACTTACAGTTCACGTTTGTAAGCATACCAAGACATGATCTTAACTGTTAGGGTGAAAATGAAATAGGTAACAATCGGAAATGCACATGTCCAAGAGCCTTTTAATCGAC
>NW_014334589.1:0-10653 GCF_000341935.2 Cephus cinctus | reverse complement strand
ATTCAAGCAAGCGCGGGTAAACGGCGGGAGTAACTATGACTCTCTTAAGACCATCCCCCACCTCCTCGGGGTGTGAGTCGGGCAACGCTTCTGCGGAAGCGGCTGACGGGGGCTCTGGCAAAATAGCTCGTGCAATGACACCTGCACAGAGCAAAGTCTTGTGAACCTGAAAGACTTTAGCGACTTCGTCGCTAATGGCCTATGGCCTAGCGTCGTGGTGGCAAAGACAGCCATCACACATGGCGCGTGCGCACCGAGCGGCTACCGGTCCTGCCGGAAAGCTTTGGAATGTAACCAGCTAGGGGACTTTGCTCCTCGATAGTCGTTAACATCTATGGTGTACACTCCACGTCTGATTGTCGAACAATGGAAAGGAGAATTACGAGAGCCTCGGAAGCGGCTGCTCGCGCTGCATCCACGGACGTGGCCCCGGGCGCGACAGTCGTGGCGTGTGTCGCCGAAGGGCTAGGGGCAGGGGTAGAGGTGGCGCCCCGAATGGCCACCAGATCTGCGCGGGGGCAGAACCAGCAGAATCCCCGCCGCATTGAACAAGCGGGTGGTGCTGTATGGGAGCACGAAACCATAGAGGTTGTAGCTGTGGCTAGCGACCATCTTGAGTGCCCTATATGTCTGAGAAAAAACCACAGACTTCTCTGTTTGGGTGCCAAAGAACTGGAAAAGCACTGCAACGATAACCACACCCTGACTAAGATAGTGTGGAAATGCAGAGGATGTGCCAAAGTGTACAATGGGGCTCACGGACTGAGAATCCACGAATACCATTGTAAGGGCGAGAAGGTAGCTACGCCCGACTTACCCTTCAAGTGTGACGATTGCGGCTCGTCATTTGGCACACAAGCGGGGCTATCACAGCACAAGCGCCTGCGACACCCGCAAATGCGTAACTTAGAGAGGAGAGAGCAGGCTAAGGGTACAGGCAGAAAGGGGCGGCTGCCTACCCTAATGACGGAGCAAGAGTTCCGTGAGCTAAAAAGGCTGAACAGGCTCTATAGTGGCGTGCGTAATATTAACGTCAAGATTCAAGAGCACTTCCCCCACTTAACCAACAAACAAATCAGCGACATACGGCGCAGAAATCTAAGCGAGTCAAGCAGTAATGATGGGGAAGCTATAGAGCAAGAGAAGGACTCGAGCAGTGAGGCGGACGAATTCGTCGATGCGTTCGCCGACCCAATAGTGGCTGGAGCCGATAATACTCCCAGTGAGCCAGATTATCGAACTGGACTTCTTGATCAGATCTTTGAGCCAGTAACGCTCGATCAACGATGGGCCTCGGCCCACAATAATATACTGGAAGCAGCATCAAGCTGGGGGTGTACCAGGGAGCACCTCGATGAGCTACATAAAGAGATTATCGGGCTCCTTGTTGCTGATGGTGTCGACGTTAACAATGAGAAACAGAAACGCGCTGGACGTCCAAGAGGTAGGCGCCAACAGCCAATTACACGAGCTCAGAAAAAGCGTTATGTCTACTCCAGGACCCAAGACATGTATGATGAATGTCCTAAAAAGCTGGCAGACCTGGTAGTGGACAATGATTTCTCATTGCTACAAAAGAGCTGCCTACCTGGGAAGGCGGCAGTCGAAAGGCTATATAAAGAGCTATGGAGCCAGCGAGGTCCTGAGAACATTGGTTGGGACAACATTGTCTCAGGTCCCTCAATAAAAACATGCGACATTTTGCAGCCCATTACGGCTGCGGAGGTTAGAATTAAAATCTCCAAGTTAGCGAGAAAGGTTGCTCCAGGTCTGGATGGAATCAAGAAGGGCAGCCTGAGGGCTCCAGGCACAGAACATTTGCTTGCGAAATACTTCAATCTATTGCTAGTGAAGCTCCACTACCCGAACGAGTGGAGAAAAAATCGAACTACACTCATCCCTAAAGTGGGTAGGGATAAGAGTGACGTTAAAAATTGGCGACCACTGACGATAGGCTCCTTAGTCGGTAGACTATTCTCTGGACTGCTCGATAAGAGATTGCGAACGAACATCAACCAGCATCCCAGGCAGAAAGGATTTGGCGAGGAGAATGGGTGTTTCATAAACACTCAAACCCTCAACTGTGCCATACGAGTAGCTAAACAAGCAGGTGGAGTCATCGGGGTCACGGATCTTGAAAAAGCATTCGATACCGTCCCACACCCCGCGATTTATAAGGCACTAAGACGCAAGGGAGTCTCCGAAGTAGTGGCGACATACATCACTGAAATGTACAAAGATTGTACGACTATAATTAAAGCGGATGGCGGAGATGTACATATTCAGCTACAGCGTGGGGTTAAGCAGGGCGACCCCCTATCGCCATTACTTTTTAACTTGTGTATTGAACCATTCATCGAATGGGCACAAGAGCACACTAAAGGCATTGCAGTGGCAGTAAATCGCCAAGTAGCTGCAATAGGGTTTGCTGACGACGTGGTACTCTTAGCGAAAGACCGATTCGAATCGGCCAAACAATTCAAGCAGGCACACCAATTTCTTGACAAAATGGGCATGCGGCTATCGTTAGATAAGTGCACTGCAATTGAGTTTGTACCGCATGCCAAGACGTACTATGTTCAAGACCCAAACATCAGCGTCGGCAACATTAAAGTTGCGACGGTTGAGCCAGACCAAGCCTTTAAATATCTAGGTGCTAAAATTAAACCCTGGCATGGGCTTATTAACGACTTTGAGCTTCATTCCCTTGAGGAATTAATCAGACGAGTCAGGCGTCTGTCGCTCAAGCCCATGCAAAAGATAGAAATGTTGAGAGCATACCTGTTGCCCAGATACATCTATGGGCTAGTCAGCCAGCCCCCGGCCGTACTCATACTACGCGCCATTGACTCGTTAATTAGAAGGGAGGTGAAGGCTATACTAAACATTCATGAAACAACATGTAATGAATTCTTGTATACGCCTAAGCGCTCCGGAGGGCTCGGTCTTCCCGAAATCGAGAAACTTGTCCTGATCGCCGCTTTACGTAATGGGTTAAAAGCCCGAGAGTCCGCTGATTGTATTACGACTGCGGTAATGGGAACCGAGCTGGTTGACAAAGAATTAAAGAGGTGCGCAAACCTCTTGAGGCTTAACTGGCCCGTTTCACTCGAGGAAGTGAACGCTTTCAAAACTCGATTAAAGGCCAGCTACCTTAAGAACTGGGCCCGACATGAAGTGCAAGGGCAGGGTGTCCTCCACTTTAACAACGACCCTGTCTCAAATGAATGGCTAAAGCGTGGAGGTATTCTTAAGCCGTCCCAAATCACGAAAGCGATTAGACTGCGTACTGACACTGCTGGTACAAGGATGGCGATCAGACGGGACCCTAATAAGAGGGCTATCCCAGCAGAATGTCGTAAGTGCGGGTACGCATACGAAAACTTGCCACATATCCTGGGACAATGTGTGGGCACCAAAGATGCCCGCATAAGGCGGCACGACGAAATCAAGAACTTCGTCAGAGATAAATGCGCGGAAAAATACACAGTCCTTGATGAGCCAAGACTCCATCAAAACGGGCAGCTATATAAACCCGACCTCGTCGTTGACATGAATGAGGCTGGAGCTCTCATAGTCGACATTACTGTCCGCTACGAGAAAGGTAGTTACCTGGCAGATGCCCACAAGGAGAAAAGTGATAAATATGGTGCATTGCGTAGGACGGTAGGAGGACTCCTCAAGAAAAGGAAGGTGGAAGTTGTCCCCGTGGTTGTGGGCACACGAGGAGCCCTGCCTAGTGACACGATAGCCGGTCTCAAAAAGCTCGGAATTACAAAGAAAGGAGACTGGCTGACTATAGCGATGACAGCGCTTCGTCACGCCATACTAATTATAGATAGGTTTAACGATTATGAGGCTGAAGTGTAGATGGAGCAGCCTCCCCCTGTTGTCCAGCCCACTTCTTACAAATTGGGACACAGGGGCAGTCGAACTATGGATGAGCAAGCGAACGCTGGATCCGATGGACAAGGTTTTATCTAATTCGTATAGATACAAAATTTTATCCTAGTTGACTATGCTCGAAACAAAGAATGATTGGTCATTTCTTATCGCTCACGACACACGCCTAAGCGATGTTCACTTTTTGATACCACTGACTGACCAATTTAACAAGAATGATGTTTGAGTAGTAATTTTAATGATTTAAGTTACTCTTTATTTTTAGTTTTATTACTGTTATTGTTTACGTTATTGTTGTTATGTACACCTTGTTAAGTTTTCTCAACTCGGGGGGTTGCCCGAGCAAGTACGGCTACAGCCGCAGGTCACTACCTTCCCTAATACGAACATCTAGAGGAATGAGAAGGCTCGAAGCCAATACTACCTGCCGAGCTGGATGCAGAGTCGATGAAACGGCGGCACACATAATCCAAGGTTGCCACAGAACGCATGGGGGGCGTGTTATGCGCCACGATGCGGTATGCAGGATCCTCGCTGCCGGTTTAAGGGACGTTGGATGGTCAGTGGAAGTAGAACCTAAGATCAAAACGAGAGAAGGTCTTAGAAAACCAGACCTTGTGATTACAAAGGAAGAAGAAGTAAGAATCGTCGATACCCAAGTTATAAGTGGCAACTTACCATTAATCGAAGCCCACACAAAGAAAGCCGCGTATTACAGCAGCAATGACGACCTTATTAAACAAATAGCGGATAAACACAAAACACAAAGAGAAAGGATAGCGACAACTACATGCACACTTACCTGGAGGGGAGTCTGGTGTCTACAGTCTGCTACAGATCTGAGAAGAATAGGGTTACCAGCGAAAATCATGAAGGGCATGACTACCCGTGTCCTACAAGGTAGCCATGGCTCTGAGGAGCGGGGCGTGTCGGGCTTGGTCGGGAAGCGGGTCTGGCTGACGTGCCGGGGCTGGGCGAGGTGAAACGCGCGTTCGGAAACGTACGCGTGCTGGGTCCGAGCTCGGTCCCGTGCCTTGGCCTCCCGCGGATCTTCCTTGCTGCGGGGCTTCCGTGGCGGTTTAAACCCCGTTGCGGTCGTCCTCTTCGGCCGCCATTCAACGGTCAGCTCAGAACTGGCACGGACTGGGGGAATCCGACTGTCTAATTAAAACAAAGCATTGCGATGGCCCTCGCGGGTGTTGACGCAATGTGATTTCTGCCCAGTGCTCTGAATGTCAACGTGAAGAAATTCAAGCAAGCGCGGGTAAACGGCGGGAGTAACTATGACTCTCTTAAGGTAGCCAAATGCCTCGTCATCTAATTAGTGACGCGCATGAATGGATTAACGAGATTCCCACTGTCCCTATCTACTTCCCTCAGGGGCTGTAACTTTGGTTGCAGTACGGGTGTGGCAATCCCGAGGTACCTGAGCTAGGGGCTGGTGAACGCCTCCTGCCTCTTAATACCGTAAGACTCTGGGCTTGTTTCAACAACCCCTGCGGGGCGTGGCAGAAGGTATGTTGCAAGTACGGAGAGCGGGGGTTTGGCTTCATCGCCTGGCCACGAGGATGGAAAACCTCTATAATAACCTCCTAACTCAAGGTTAGGGGCGCGCTGATGGGTGAATGGGTGGTGGGATTGAGCCACTCTCGAGCGCCTCGACCTCCAGGGGCCAGCCACCCCTTGGTTGTAAAAGGCTTGGTAGCGCATAACGGAGCTCTGCGTTGCTCGACTTTTTTCTCCCGTACTCGTGGGATTCAAAATGGATACTGAAAAACAATTAAAACAGGTAACGCAAGGTGAGGAGATGGAAGTAGAGGGTGTGAGGACTAGAAGGAAGAGGATAGAGGTATCCAGGAGTAGAGCTGGTTCGGTTTCTTCTTGTGCTGATGAGGTAGATGTGGAATTGGTATCTAAGAAAAGAAGAAAGGAATCACCAGGGAAAATTGATAAGTGTCAGAATGAAGATCTTAAAATAATTATGCAGGAACGTATAAACTTGGAGGAATATCTATTTAGCGAATCCAATAAAATCAGCAAGAATGCTATAAAATTTATATTGTCAAAATGGACGGCACTAGAAAATAAATTATACGAACATGTTGTGGAAAAAGGAAAATTAGAAACAAAGATAGAATGTTTAAAACAAAGCGAAAATGCGATAACACCAACTTTTGCACAGATTGCGACTCGCGTTGTTTCTGAGCCGGGCTTCGTTAGACCACCTGAGAATAGGAGACGTGAAGTTGAAAGAAGTGAAATTATTTTGATAAAACCGGTGAAAGATGATGACAAAAGAACGAATGAAGAGTTAAAATCTAAGTTCACGGAATGCTTGAAAAACCAAAGATCAAAATTGAGAGTAAAAAGTATTCGACAAATGAGAAAGAAAGGATTAATAGTTGAAGTTGAAAATAAGGATGATGTATCTCTTGTTAGGGCATCAGAATTGCAGAGCATGGACCTTAAAGTAGAAGAGCCTGAGAAGCTAAAACCATCTATTATTATATATGAGGTCGAGAGTAGTCATAATGTAGAAGAACTCAAAGAAGACTTTATAATGAAAAATTTTGGCGGTAAAAATGAATCGGAATTAAAAGAACTAAAAAATGGAATAGAATTCGTTCACAAATTTAAAGGAAGGGAGGGACAAGTTAACTGGATAGTTCGAATTCCTGGTGAAGAACTTCCCCGGCTCCTCAGGTCGGGAAAGGTCTATATGCAGTGGAGAAGGTATAAAATAAAAGAATACATGAATATCACGAGATGTTTTAAATGCTATGGCTATGGACATATTGCGAAGAACTGCTCCTTGGAGGAACAGATATGCGAAAATTGTGGAAGCAAAGGACATATCAAAAGTGAATGCCAGATAAAAGAGCCTAAGTGTGTGAATTGCGTACGAAGCCGTAGAAGAGAAACAAATCATAGGGTTAGATCACCTGGATGTCCAGAGTATTTGAGACAAGTAGATATTTATAGAAAGAAGCTAGTATGAATCTAAGAATCGCACAAATAAATGCTCAGAGAAGTGCATCAGTCGCGGCTGAATTGAGACAATTCGTTAAAACAGAAAAGATAGATATACTCTGCGTTCAGGAACCATATGCAGTAAGAGGAAGGGTCTGTGGGTATGGTTCGAGTGGTTATAGAGTGATTCAAGCCGGAGGGCGGAGCCCGCAAACGGCGTTTATTGTAAATAATGATAATTTAGATGTTTTTCGATTTGGAGTAAATGATAATGGCCATGTAGTTTGCGTGAAATTTTCAATGGAGGGATATGAGTTTTGTATTGTGAATGCTTATTGTCGCTTCTCTCATCCTGTGTCGATATATTTGTTAGAGATGGAGAGCCTTCTGGACTCTATCGGGGATTGTGATGTAATAATAACGGCAGATGTTAATTCAAAGTCGAGGCTATGGCACTCAAGAGAGACAGATGATAGAGGAATAGAGGTTGAGGAGTTTATATTGCAGAATAACTTGAACATTCAGAACGAGGCTGGTAACTTGCCGACTTTTTATACCGGCAGAGGAAGCTCGAACATTGATGTTACGCTCTCAAATGGTGGTATGTCTGGGAAAATATGTAATTGGCGTGTCAAAGATGATTGCACAGTGAGTGATCATAACTTAATAGAATTCCAAATTACTACAGAACATAAAAAATTACTTGACAAGAACAAGCAGAAAACATACAACATAATAAAAGCGGACTGGAATAACTTTACAGAAGAAATTAAAAGACAATTTAATCAAGAAAGGAAATCACAGTTGTCAAAAATGGAATCAAGGGAAGCAGTGAAAATGTATACTAAAATACTGAACAAAATATGTACCAAGACAATCCCAATTAAACAGAAAAAAGATTCAAGAGTACCGTGGTGGAGTAATGACATTGGTGAAAAGAGAAAGAAGTTAATGAACATAAGGAAGGAAATATCTCGACGAAGGAGGGCTCAACAGAATGATGAACAACTACAAGTGAAATATAGAAAGATAAGGAACGAATATACAAAAGTAATTAGAGAGGCCAAAAAATCGTCGTGGCAAGACTTTGTAAAAACACATGGAAACGATGATCCTTGGGGAATTGTGTACAAGATAGCGAGAGATAGAGTGAGGCAGCCGCAGGTGGCGTCATCACTTGTGTTGCGAGATGGAAAGAAAACTACAGAATGGAAAGAAACAATGGAAATTCTTTTGGAGAAAGCGGTTCCAAGGGATTCAGAAGATAACGAAACAAGAGAACAACAAGAAATAAGAAAAAGATGTAAAAACTATGAAAACTATAACTTAGAGAGTGATATAACATATAAGGACATAGATATGGCAATCAAGAGGACAAAAACCGGGAAAGCACCAGGTGCAGATGGAATAAAAGCAGAAATTATAAAGAAAGTGTGGCAGGTTGACTCAGATATATACATTATACTATTTAACTTGTGTTTGAGGGATGGACGGTTTCCGGAACAATGGAAAATTGCTGAAGTTAAATTCTTACTTAAAGACATGAAGAGGGATAGTACAAGTTTGGATTCATACAGGCCAATCTCATTGCTTCCAGTAATTGGTAAGGTATTTGAGAGAGTTATAGTTAATCGTGTCCAAGAATGTTACTGTGAATCAAATTTAGGAAGTAGTAAACAGTACGGCTTTAAAAAAGGTAAATCGACAGAAGATGCATTATACCATTTAAAAACTGGGGTTCAGCGAAGTGAGAATAAATATGTTGTGGTATTGTTTATAGACATCATGGGCGCGTTTGATAATGTGTGGTGGGAGACAATAAAAGAAAGATTAATAGAAGCAAGTATTAGCGGAAAATTAATGAGTGTTATACAGAGCTATTTTCGTAGAAGACTGGTGATGGTTCAGAGTAAGCATAAAACAATTAAGAGGAAAATGGAAAGGGGATGCCCACAGGGCTCGATAATTGGTCCATATGCGTGGACGTGGTGTATGGATGTGCTTTTACATAGGATTATGGACGTGGATCCTCAACATGTTGATGCTGTTGCGTATGCTGATGATCTTGCCGTGCTTATGCATGGAGATTCGAGAGACGGAATAGAGAAAATAGCTGAGAAAGTTATAGTGCAGATACATCAATGGTCCTCAACAAATAAACTACAAATTTCGATGAATAAAACTAAAGCAATGCTGATGAAAGGAAATTTAAATGTGTCAAAACTACCGAATATGAAAATTCAAAACCAAAAAGTAAAATTCTGTAATGAAGTGAAATACTTAGGTGTGATATTGGATCGAAAGATGAGTTTTGTTCTGCATGCAAGGAATGTAAGAGAAAGGGTGACTGATTTTGTTATGGCGGTAAGAAGAGTGACAAAAGAAGAATGGGGTTTGAATAGAGGAACAATGAGTTTGCTGTACAAGGCAGCATGTTTGCCTATGGTGACATATGGGTCGTTAATATGGAGGAATGTAAGAGAAAGGGTCCGTGCTTATGCATGGAGATTCGAGAGACGGAATAGAGAAAATAGCTGAGAAAGTTATAGTGCAGATACATCAATGGTCCTCAACAAATAAACTACAAATTTCGATGAATAAAACTAAAGCAATGCTGATGAAAGGAAATTTAAATGTGTCAAAACTACCGAATATGAAAATTCAAAACCAAAAAGTAAAATTCTGTAATGAAGTGAAATACTTAGGTGTGATATTGGATCGAAAGATGAGTTTTGTTCTGCATGCAAGGAATGTAAGAGAAAGGGTGACTGATTTTGTTATGGCGGTAAGAAGAGTGACAAAAGAAGAATGGGGTTTGAATAGAGGAACAATGAGTTTGCTGTACAAGGCAGCATGTTTGCCTATGGTGACATATGGGTCGTTAATATGGTATGATAAAGTAGAAAGGGTAGCAGTAAAAAGACAGGTTATGGCAGCTCATAGGGCACTGCTGTTGGTTCTGATAAGGGCATGCAGAACGACTTCTACGGTTGCATTGCAAATAATAGGAGGCATTATGCCAATGGACTTAGAGATTATATATAGAGGACTAATTGGGATGGTTAAGAGGAATTTGTATGTTAAATGGAATAGATACGTGTTTAGACCACAAGAGGACGAATTAGATATAGATGAAATAAAGGATCAGAAAAGGAAAATAGGAGACGAGGTGCAAAGAATATGGCAAAAGAGATGGAATGAAGAGGTGCACGGCAGAATGACATACAAATACATTAAAGACATAAGATTCGCATATGATAATAGAGAATGGTTTAAATTGAGTAAAGAGACGATTTATCTTATAACTGGGTATGGATCAATAAATGGCACCTTAAATAAAAGAGGGGCAAGTGAAACGAATGAATGTGTATTTTGTGAAGGCACAGAAGAAACGGTAGAACATATGTTATTTGAATGTGATAAATATGCAAACTTAAGATACGAAACATTAGGAGAAAATAGATCAAATTTAGACAAGTTAATAGATACGAGAACGGAATATGAAAAGTTTAAAAAATATGCAACAGAGTTATTTAATTTAAGGAATAGTTATTTACAGACAATGGGATAGTATGGTCCGCCTCCACGTGGCTAGGGACGGGCAACGATTGAAGTATGTTATTCCTCCAATCGGCTAAGAGACCTTAATAGATATAAAATAAACATAATGTATTCAACAAAGAAGAGAGATTGTATGTAAAATTAATGAATGACAAGCGGGGATGAGCTCACGCTCCAGTACCGCGAAATGAATGAAGATTAAATGAAAAAAAAAAAAAA
>NW_014334588.1:0-1924 GCF_000341935.2 Cephus cinctus | reverse complement strand
TACTTGGCGTAACCGTTTTGTTTTGAAAAAACATTTTTGGTGTTATCTTTTTAATACAGGAATGAATGAAAAGAAGCGATTTAGAAAAAGTTTGAGTGTGTGTGTAGTATTCCACCGTATTGTTTTTTCAATTTTTCTCTCAAACTATTAATACAATACGAAGAAAAATATTTAATTGGGCTTGAAAAGGGAAAGAGCTAAAAATATTTTGCATATATAGATAATTGTAGGAAGCTAAGTACTAATATGTTTGCATTGATTTGTATAAATAGAGTGTATAATATTTTCATACAGATCACAAATGCCTCATTATATTGAAATATTCATCACAATTGCTTGATTTTATAATAAATAATCATGGCAAAAGTAATATTGAATATAGACGCAATATGATTAGTTATAAGCGTCGTTATGTTACGTCTATAACGATTTGTTGTTTGTTTATTTGTATTTTTTATATGGTAATAAAAGGTTACGAAAATTAATTTGTACTAGCGGACAGCACACCGCTTTTGGGCTAGTAAATTAATAAACAAGAATACCCCTCACGTAACAGCAATAAGCACAATTTACCTGAATTTGTTATCCAAATTTTTTGCCTCTCATTATTTGCTGGGAATCGAAACAAATGATCGCCTTTGTGTTTTCCGCTGCGGCAATGAATATATTTGCACGTATCGTACGTTCGACTCATCGTAACTTCTTAATTTCTGAAAAACAAAAAAATCCACAGCAGAAACAATCCAAAACTTTCAACTATATTTGGTGCAAAAATCAACAAGCACCTTTTTCCTCGTATTTTCTCAATTAAAAATGAAACGTTTAAAAAATACCACGAAATTAAAGTTTATTCACTTTATAATGCTACTTTGACAGAAATGTATCAATATGTACGAAAAAAACACCAACTAAAATATTTATTAGTAACGGTAGATAATTAACCTAACAAAAAATACTCACCGTTAATACTGCTCCTTTTTTTGCTATGCACAGTTTCACATATTCCTCCTACAATAAATTCGACTACTGACGATACCACGAATACCGAAAATTAATTTGTAAATATACTTTTATTAATGTTAACAACAATTTTTCCAAAAGCAGAAAAAAGCTACAAGTCGCGACCACGAAGTACTAATTAACGAATTTCCACGGCGAGCTGAAAGCGCGCGTAATCAATGTAAACAATAGCAAAAAGCAATTAAATGGCGCGAGTATAAATTTTTCTTTCACTGAGATTTTTATTTGAATTATTAACAGACAACTTACCTTTTATCCAATTGTAATTAAAAAATGTTATCCATTATTTTATTTATCCATTGTTGTTAATAATATAGATATCACACATATTTATTGCACTTTATTCTTCACTAAAATGGTTTTCATAATAAATTGTCGTATGCTATACAAATTTATTGCAGTTAACTATTTTATAAACATTTATAATTAAATAGGTTTTTAAGAATAAAACTACATCATTGTTTATATAAAAATGTAACAAAATATTATATTCTTTGTGTGAAAACATATTAATATAAAATCGTACAGAGTATTTAAAATCCATGCAAAATAAAAAGTACGAGAATGCATAAACAAATTAAAAATGTCTTCAATTTTTATTTATGAGACTTTTTAATTTATGAGTTTCAAATAAATAAATAAAATAAATAGTTAATTTTTCATTTATTTATTATCAAAAATAAAAAATTTCAGGATAGTAAGTAACTACGTAAATCAATTCGATTCGTGTTTTATGGAAATTCGACTCTTTAAAGAGGCATTTCAGTGTTGCACTATAAAAAATTAACATTTATTTATGTTCATTTACATATATATTTATTTAAAACAAAAGATGCGTTCGGTAACCCGTTATGCTATTTAATTAACGTTATTTAATTCGCGGCAAAAACAATTTTTTTCATAA
>NW_014334587.1:0-2019 GCF_000341935.2 Cephus cinctus | reverse complement strand
AGAAAGTAATTTCTTTTTGTCTTTTGTTTTTAGATGTTCACCCGGTTTTGGCAAAGTTCGTCCAGAGCCTGGTGAAATATTCCATCGTTACACGACTCTTAGAATCTGGTTCCAACTTGGAATTAGATGCACGGTTGTACAATATACAACCGACTTCATCTCCGTGACATGTACCTGTGAAGGCCAATTTCAAATTTATTTGTCTGATTAACCAATATGTAAATGAGCGGCCGGATTCCATACAGGCTCAACGCTTGGACTCAGTCCCCTCCATAGCACCACACGTTCCGACCGCGGAAATTTTACGGTAAATTTCCAAAGTTGAAATTGCACATATATTCATTCAAAGGCATTGTTGGAAAAAATTAATTTTTGTATTCGCCGAAAAAAACAGTTAAATTTTTTTTCAACAATACCTTTGAATGAACTATATTTTACAAACTCATTCTTCGGTGCAATGAACAAACTGTAATATTTTAACGTTTTTTGATTAACCATGGCTCTAATGCACTGTTTTACCAATAATCCTTTACTACAGGAAAGAAAAATGTAAGAAAATTTATTAAAAATTGATAAATTTTTACATTTCTTGAAGAAAACAAGTGACGCATCTTTCGTCTTTGTCACTCTGCTACAAAGTCGGTGTGCGTCCATCTCTTTCGCATCCTCACCAGACGCCAACTACACGGCGCGCATCGCGATTGTTAACAATTAATCGTAGAAGGTTCAATTTTCAATTTTCTCAGCTGAAACTTTCCAAAAATCTTCCTGAGGTCTTGACGCACATGAATATATGTGCAATTTTATGTTTCGAAAAACTTCGTCCCTACGATTTTTCGATTGAAGTTTTGAGATTGAATTGTCAGCGAAGCGAGATGAGAAGAAAATAATTGGCAATAAAAAAAAGTTTTTCCGATCATCTAACGATACTGACGTTATCGCTAGAGTATCTTCTGCTTGAGGAAAAAAGAATCAAAGCGATCGATCAATTATTAACGAAATGGTCGCGAGTTGAATATAAAAAAATATTGATTTTCATAATCGTAGAAAAAACAAGTTTTTAATTTTTTTAAAGAAAACTAACAGTCTCAGCTATATATATTCCAATGTAAAAAATGTGCACCCAATCGAGCTGGACACGTTGGTATTTTTCGTAGAAGGAAATTTCAACTTTGGAAATTTACGGTAAAATTTCCGCGCTCGGAACGTATGGCGCTATGGAGGGGACTGAGTCCAAGCGTTGAGCCTGTTATGGAAACCGGCCGCTCAATTGTAGTCAGCTCTGCTTACCTTTGACGCCATTTCTGACATTGGGTGGCATAAACACGTTTTCACCTGGTCCAGAGAATTTGTAGAAAAATAATGGAACCCTTTTTTGGGATTGAGTTTCTAGAATTCGTCGAATTCCAAAGACAAGGTAAAAGTCACCTACTAGCTGTATGAAATTGTCACGTTGCTCAGGTGTTATCGGTTCCTCACCAAAATAATATTTTCTGACACTTTTCACGGCGTCATCAGTTTTTGTAATATTTTGATTTAAAATGAGTTTATCAAAAAAGTCATCAAAGTCATTTTCGACTTTACTGTATGTCTCATCCGTAGCTCCTGAAGATGCGACGCGGAAAGCGGAATTGAAATAAAATAACAAGGATCAGATACATCGGTTATCGTTAAATCCTTTGACTTTAATAAGAGTAAGCATAATTACCTACAAGGAACATAATCCCTTCGTGACTATTGTAACCGAATATACTTGGAACCTCAATTCCTTTTTTGGCCATTTCATCTGCTGGCTGAGGTGCAAAGGGATTTTCACTTTTGTCATCCATTGTCGGTATAAATTTAAGGTTATAGCTCGACTTTCCCTATAATGTTAGAAAATTAATCATCTATTCATATCCAATATTCTCATGAAAAAAAATAATTTTATTAATCGTACTAGATTAGTACAAAGCTGTGTCACTGCTTCGGTCAAAGTTTTAGCATCGACTGTCCGTAGAAACTGTGCAGCTTCTTTAC
>NW_014334586.1:1899-6409 GCF_000341935.2 Cephus cinctus | reverse complement strand
TTCGAAAAACTTGTGGATTTCTTGCTCTCATTTCAATAAATGAAACTTTTTTTTATTCCATTTTTTCCATTTGCAATTCAAGCATGGCTGCTTCGTAGGCTGTCATATTCTTTTTTATCTTTTTCGGTACTGGCTCAGGCGATGTCCTTTTTTTTTTTTTACGTGGGGGAAATCTTCAAAAGACACCCCAGCTCGCTGGAGGAGGGAGCCGGGGTATTGTGGGATTCTTACCCACTAAAACCCCCACGGTAACTCTCCCTTGGCTGCACAGGGGGGCCCCGGGATCTCATATGAACTCTACCAGGACGCCCCTACCCGTGCCTCGTGGCCCCTCTCTGTCCCCTTAGCGGGAGCCATCACATCTGGCGGCGTGATGGGGTCACTCCCCACGCCGCCCCCTCCACACAGGCTACGTGCCATGCCTGCAAAGTCCCCACTTCGCCGTCTGTGTCCTTCTCCAGGCGGGGGAGGGGCACGCCTTCTTCGGCGACCCCTCCCTCCCGCCCGGCCCCTCCCTAAGGGATCCGCTCGCTCGCGGTCCCTTTCGGCGGCCTCCTTCTGCGAGACAACCGTCTCACAGAAGCAGGCCACCGCATTCCATGCTCCCTCACCGCCCACCATCCTATTAACGACGGTGGGCAGCGAGAGGTCCTCCCCTATCACCCCGAGCAGGACACCGCGCTCCCTGCCGAAAGGCAGGGCACACCTCAAGGGTGTGTTGCGCAGTGTCCCGGTCGGCTCCGCAGTGATGGCAACATGCCATCTCCTCCCTACCAATTCGGTGCAGGTACTCACCGAAGCACCCATTCCCGGTGAGCACCTGCGTGAGGCGGAAGGATAACCTTCCCCAGCCGCGCCCCAGCCAACCATCCCAGTTGGTCAGGATCGCCCCGACAGTTCGATGGCTGGAGCTTTCCTCCAGCCCTCTCCTCCACTCGGCCAGAGTGTCCTGCCGGGCCTGGAGCCTAAGGGCTCTTATCTCCTGCTCTGGCAAGGGGTCACCTCCGGAACCTCCACAGCCCTCCCGTATTTTCCAATATACCCGCGCCTCCATCTTCGCTTGGAGGTCAAAGGGCATCACCCTCGCCAGCACCAACGCCGCCCTTGCGGAGATCGTGCGGTACCCTCTCACAATCCTCACGGCCAGTCGCCTCTGGACACCCTCAACCTTCGCCCAGCTGCGGCGACCAGCCGTGAGTTCTCCTGCCCATATTGGAGATCCATATAAAATCATGGACCGCACGACCCCGACATACAGGCGACGCACCTCCTCTCTGGGTCCGCCGAGATTGGGGAGCAGCCGCGCCATAACCGCCGCCGCCCCCTCTACCCGCGGCCCTAGCCCCTCAAAATGAGCCCTGAAGCTCCAATGGCTGTCCAGGGTGAGACCAAGGTACCTCATAGTTTCCCCGATCCCCACCTGAGCCTCCCCGATCCCGATCCGCGCCCCCCCAGGCGGCGGGCCGCTCCGCTTCCGATCGTGGCACTCCACATGGCCTCCGTCTTCTGCGGAGGAACCCGCAGACCAAGGGCGCGGATCGCCATGACAACACGTGCCACACCAATCTCCGCCAGCCGAACGGCCCTCTCCCACGAGGTTTCGCCGGCGAAGACCAGCGTGTCATCCGCGTAACACACGCCGACCGGCAGACCAACACGCAGCACCGCGTCGTATGCGAGCGCCCACAGAGTCGGCCCGAGCACCGACCCCTGCGGGACCCCACACACGACGTCCCTCGAGTGGGAGACCCCCTCCCCATCCCGGTACCCTATCGTCCTCCCTTGCAGGTAGGACCCGATCAACCTCCTAATATAGGGGGGCACCGCATGGTACTCCATGGCCCCCCTAATGGCCGCCCCGGGGAGGGTGCTAAAGGCGTTGACTATGTCAATACTGACAGCCCCCCCCCCCCCCCAGGAGGCAACCTCCCACGTGAGGTCCCGGACACGCCGGACAGCGTCCAGCGTCGACCGGCCTCCACGGAAGCCGTACTGCTCCGCAGAGAGATCCGGCCCCATCAGCTCCAAGTGCCCAACAAGGCGCGCCGCAATCACCCTCTCCAACAGCTTACCCGCCTCATCGAGCACACAGAGAGGACGATACGAGGAGGGACTCCCCGCCGGTCTGCCATCCTTGTGGAGGAGGACCATTCGGCCCCCCTTCCATCCACAGGGGAAGGCTCCCTTACTGAGGCAGCCATCAATTAGCCGCCTCATCCGGTCACCGATCACCCCGTGGGCTATCGCCCAGATTTTGCCAGGAATGCCGTCAGGGCCCGGCGCCACTCGACGAGCGCCAAGCCTTCTGACGGCATCCAGCCATTCCCGGTCCCCAAAGGGGGGGGAGGGAACCGGGTCAGGGTGTGTCGCCCCATACCCATCCCCCATCGCCCCGACGTCCCCTCCCGACGAGGGGAAGAGGGCATCAACAATCCTCTCCAAGGCCCGGGGTTCCAAAAAGTCCACAGCCGGGGGCGCCCGTCGTAGCTTCCCGGTTATCATTTTATAAGGGCGCCCCCATGGGTTCCTGTCTAGGGAGGACAGAAGGTCCGCCCATGCCCGGGCCTTAGCCTCCCGGATTGCAGCCTGAAATGCCAAGACTCGGGTCCTATATTCATTATACAGCACCCTCTCCCCCTCCAAATCTCTCGTGGCTCTACGACCCGGGTCCTATATTCATTATATAGAACCTTCTCCCCCTCCAAATCTCTGGTATCTCTCGGACGGGACCTGAGAAAACACCGGCGGGCCCGGGAGCACTCCCCCCTCATCTCGGCAAGCTCCCGGGACCACCAATATACCGCCCCTTGGCGGGAGGGGGGGGGGCCAGCCCAAGGCATAGCGACACTACACGCACGTGCCACGCACCGGACCAGCTACCCCGCCTCCCTCTCCACGTCCGTAATCGGTCCCGTCGGAGTAGCCCCCCAACAGCCCGCGAGCAGAGCAGTCCGGAGGCGATCCTCGTCTAGCCGCCCCTGGCACCACACCCCGCCCCCCGCCCGGGGACCAGAGGGACGACGATGCCCCCCACCAGGAGGGGGAACCAACCTCATTGTGATGTAACGGTGGTCCGAGAGGGTTTCAAGCCCCTCGACCACCGCCCACCCCTCAATCCCGCAGGCGGCGGCAGCGCTGGCCCAGGTTAGGTCCACCACAGACTCACCCTGCCACCCATCGAACGTACTAACCCCCCCCCCCTCCTCGGTTAAGAAGCACCAGCCCCAGGGCGGCCGCCCAGTCAAGGACCGCCACACCCCTAGCATTCTTCCGAGCGGCTCCCCAGCGTGGGGAGGACGCATTGAAATCCCCTGCGACAATGACTGGACCGCGAGAGCGACGTGACACCATCGCCCCCACACGGTCCAGCAAGCCTTCAGATTGTTCCAGGGGGCGGCTTAGGGGAGCATAGAGCCCCACCACCGAGACCGTCCCCCCGTCCACCATGACATAGTCCTCCCCCCTATGAATGGTTGTTAGGGGGGGTGCACCCCTCCCTCGAACTATCGCCACCGCCCCCCCCCCTGCTGGCCACCCAGTCCGAGTGGGCGGGAACAGCATAGGTTTCGGCAGCGATACCCAATCCCACTTTCATGCCCGCCATGCTCTGGATAAATAGGTCCTGAGCACGGCGGGCATGATTTAAGTTAACCTGCAGCACCAATTCCTGGGCCATAAGCAGGCAGTAGCCTCCATCGGGGCAACATCCCCACCCTCCCGTGCCGCCGCCCTCACCTCATTGGGTGGGTGCTCCGCAGCAGCCGTGGGGCGCTCGGCCGCCCCCCTCTTTCCTTCCCCTCTCTTAGGGGCGATGCACCCCTTTCCCCCTAGTCTATGCGGCGCAGGACTCCCTCTATCCGCACACACAGTGCAGAAAGCCTCAGCCGTGCAACGATTTGCCCGGTGTCCCTCTTGCCCGCACACGTAACAGCACCCGGACCTATCCCGGACGCTCCAACATGCGTCCCTTACGTGTCCGAATTCCAGGCACCGGAAGCATTGGAGCGGACGTGCCGGAAGGGCATCGACTCTCGCCGAGACCCAACCAACCCTTATCCGCCCCTCCGCCACCAGCTTCCTGGCGCACGACGCAGTGCACCGCGCCCACACCGTCCCCATTCCCCCATCAGTACGCCTGATGGCCCCAACCCTGATGGATTGGGGTTCCCCACCACCCACTTTGTGGATGGCACCCCTAACCTCTTCTGTCGAGCACGAGTCATCGAGGTCCCTAACCCTAATCTCCGCCATCTTTACCGGGCGGAGTATCCTCGCGTCATTTCCAATCACCTCTTTAAGCCTAGTGGCTAGCCTGTCCGCTTTTTCAGCCCCTTCAGGGCTAGTGATTTCGAGAACAAGTCCCGCCGTTGCCGCCCTTCTCGATCGTACACCGGCAATCCCCATTTCCTCAAGAGAGATGCTGCACTTCGCTTTGGCAAGCGCCTCAGCGTAAGTGCCCCCTCCCTTCCTAGGGAGCGTAATGCTCACTGCCGCAGAACGGGGGGGGGGG
>NW_014334586.1:0-1803 GCF_000341935.2 Cephus cinctus | reverse complement strand
GGGGGGGGGCGCGGCAGGGTCGCAGGTCGGGCAGCAGCTCCTTTCCTCGAAACCCCAGCACCGGTCCCCCGACCGGAGTGCCCCACAGTCGGTGTCCGCACAGGACCCGCGGGGGCGCCCGGCAAGGCTGCCGCCTTAGGGGCCTTTTGCAGTTTCTTCGCCTTGTTTTCTTTTTTGCCTTGCCCTTTCGGGACTGGACTTCCGTCCAGTCACTCTCCGTGTCCACCGTCTCTGGACGGGGAACCATCCCCTGTCGAGTCACCGCGGAGGACGAGCGAACCGGCCCTACCGGCCGCAATATTTCCGCCCTCATGGCTTTTAGCTTTTCGTCCATGAGGCGAGCCATCCTATGCACTATTTCGTCTGGTGCACCTACCCGCGGGGCTGTAGCGGGAGAAGCAGCGGAACTCCCCACCCTAGCTTTTAGCACGTCAATCTCCTTTGAGAGTCGGCTGACGTCGCGCTCCAGTTCCCTGACTCGTGCCTTCAGTCGGAGGTTTTCCTCCCCGAGTCCCCTCCCTGCACCGGCCGCCGGTACCCTTTTGCCGAGTTCCAGTACGGCCGCTTCCACCACTCGCGAAGATTCCTTGAGAATACGCACAAACCCTCCTTTAAGATTTTTTTATGTCCGCGCGACCCTCTCAATCTCCCTGACCTTCTCCAACATTTGGGAGCTGAGGTCTACGGCCGGACACTCCCGCATCTCACCCCCGAGCTTTTCTAGGGATGGTATCCCCCTATCACCCGCTCTCTTAGGACATGGGGGCGCCTCCTCGCCCTCACTGTCTCCAGCCCCCACGAAGACTCTTTTGGGGGCCAAGGTGACGCCACTGCCAAAAGGTAGGGCCCGCTTCCTCCTTGGTTGGTCGTCCGACACCAGAGAGCTAAGGGAGAAGTCGGACTCCTCCCCAGCCTCCACCCCCGAGCCCAGCCCAGCCGTGGCTATAGAGAGGGACGACCCCGCAGTCGAACCCCCTCGCTGAACCCCCCTCCTGGTTCTTCCCCGCCGGCTCAGGCGAGGTCCTGTCCCCATGACTTCTTTTTCCAATTTCCGTGGAACACGACGGATCTGCCTGAGGTAGGTTCGACTGTATAAGTACTAATTCACTAAAATATATTTTAACCAAATTAAAAATTGCTACTTGTCATTTTTATAAATTAATCATCAATCACGCAGATTTAAATCTTTGGGACGTAAAATACAACATTATAAACAAATAAGGAAGATGACAATATGAATACGAATATATCAAGTATTATTATACCCAGTTGTCGGATCCAGTTCGTATGTGATTTCATTCTCAGACTTTTCCACCGTGTTCAATGTTGGGTTCGTTCTTCTTTGCAAATGTGAATATATTTCGAATAATATATATAATAATGTAGATTAATATAAATTATTAAAACTATAATACAAATAATACATACTAGGCTATCGGAATCGTGGGGATTTTCATCCTCCACAAAATTTTCCGAGCAAATTTCACTGATTGTGAAATCGAGCCCGGAAGGTTTTGGGAGTGCAGGACCTCCGCCTGTACCAGTCGCATGCTTGCAATAGCAAGAAATAGTCTTCTTTGCTGCGAGTTTCCACCGCTGATATGCACCTCTAATATCTTTCCAATCCCTCTTAATTCCAGTCGCTGCCATTTTCTCTGTTAGTTCCATCCATTTGTCTCTGCTACTCTTTTGCAATCTAGTATTATTTGCTTTATTCTCTAATACATCACGATTGTCGCTTACAAATTGTACGACAGTTATAAGCCACTTCTGGCCGTCACAACAAACCCCCACCACTGTCCC
>NW_014334585.1:0-1225 GCF_000341935.2 Cephus cinctus | reverse complement strand
AGGATTCTTGATGTTCGTCAAGGTTAAAGTTAAAAGTAACAAAAAAAAAACAAACTTCGATGCTTTTGTGAATTTTTATTACCAAAATTACCCCAAATGTTTTCAATATACTTTTCGAAACTTTACTAACAATTAACCAATAACGTACCAAAGTAATAAGATTTAAGTACAGACGTTTACGGGGTACGTATATTCCATTGGTAAGATTGTAGTTTCTCTGCTAAAAAATTACCGAAAGTCAATCACTCTATGCTCCTTCGGGAAAATTTTGATAATATTTGCGTAACAAGAATTTAATAATCACCCAATATTATTTGGTGATTGTTAGATAAAAAACGGATCCATGTTAAAAAAAGGTTTTGGCTTAAAATTGTAACAGCGTGGGAAGAAAGGTGGAACAGGTGGAAGATCAACATAATCATTTCCAACGTGGAAAATCAGATCCATTCCTACAATCATGTGAAAAACTATATGACAATGGAAAAGCCACCAGCCTGAAACACAAGAGGGAACCATTTTAGTTTAATAGTAGCTTTAGATTATGTCACCTATGGACTAACAAAATTGTCAATTGTTTACCTGGATTGTCAGCCTTGAAACGTAATATGACGTAACCTCCGCTGGGTAACAAAACTGTATCTTTTCCTGGAGGATTCTTGTATCCCCCATTACGAAGTTTATTTTCGTGATTTGCTAGTATCGACTTTACATTGCCCTCCGTATCGTTACTCGTGAAATTTCCCATATCGAAAACGTAGAAATCATATCCGTGAAGATGAAACGGATGATAGAGTCCAAGTACAGCTGATGATAATATATAATACTATTAATTTCATTGTTAGCCTAATAAATGAATAAAATATTCTAAATTCTTACATATATCGTATAACATAACCTCGACAACTGAATGTCGTTTAACCTCTAATACGTGAGTGCATTCATAGTGCGTTGAACAATTACGAGGAAGATTATCTCCATTGCAAAATTCTGAAATACCCTGAGAGAGTGGCGGACTCGGTGGAAATACATTGCTGATATTATTGATGATACTGACAAGACCTACTCCATCTCCAGGTACTAGGAAAGCAAAAGAAGTTGAATCACTTTATATGAACTTTATTGAGACAAATAATATAATCGATACGTACTTAGGTAACGGCGATAAGTTCCTGGCTCATAGAGAACATCATTCTGACCTGCATAAGAATGAAAGCCAACTGGCAGT
>NW_014334584.1:0-1127 GCF_000341935.2 Cephus cinctus | reverse complement strand
TAGACTCACCAGGAACAGTATCCGTGAACCAAGTTTCCGAAATAGCGATTACGTGATGCGGGTTGCGATAGAAAAAGTCGCGGAAATCGTCTAAGTGTGCTGGCAAAGATTGTGCGTTGAGGTGGCAGACCCGTAGGGCGTCAGAGGGAGCGGCGGCAGCAGAGACATCAGAAGGAAGTCAGGTCCTCGTAGAAGTAGATCCAAAAGAGTCAGTCGGCAGATGATAGTCCAGCCTGTAAGGGTCGACCACGGCAGCAGAGGCAGTAGATGAGGCAGCAGATGCAGCAGCATCAGCGAAAAGCTCGGGCGCAGCTACTACGCGGCGAGCGTAGGTTCTGGGGCCTGCGTTCCCACCAGTGGTATCGGACGGTCCGGCGGGCATCAGCTCGGGAGGATTCACAGGAGTTCGACGTGGAGCAACATTGGGAGAGACAGGAATAATGTTTCCAACATCTCTAGTTCGAGCCCGGTTGTCCGTGATGACAGCAGGAACTCCATTGCGCGTGATGATACGTAGACCTTGTTCTCCTCTACCCAAGCGAGCCAAGAGCTCCTTGCGTGCCTTCTGATAGGCAGTAATTTGAGCCGGTGTCCTGTCCGGACGAATGGTGACCTCGGCGTAACAGGGATGCTTACGGAGGAGGTGGACTGACCGAAATACGGCTGAGACGCATTCGGGAGATGGAAGAGGGGCCGAGGCCTTTGATGGGCCGAGGTCGATGGTGATGCACTGAGGGAGCAGCCACAGTACCAAGTCGCAGAAAGGATATGTCGGCGGCGTTTATACGAGGAGCGACGATGTGGAGTAAGCGGAGGACCGATGCTTTATCAGCTTCGGACGAAGAGCCCTCAGTAAGGCCACAGATAAGGAAGTTCCTTCTTCTCTCTCGATCCGGCAATTCTGAGGCAACAGCCTCGATGTCAGGAGTGACACTGGCCACAGCGGGGGGAACTGCAATGCGGGATGAAGACTCGATCGTAAGAGCATCAATGCGTGAGGCGAGTGATGACAGGCTGGCATCAACTTTTGTATTGAGGGCAGCGTGATCTTGCCGCAAGGAAGCAATAGCAGCTTCAGAGGAGGCGAGGCGATGCAGTACACCGTCAATTTTGGCAGAAAGAGCTGA
>NW_014334583.1:0-1114 GCF_000341935.2 Cephus cinctus | reverse complement strand
CGAAGGTATCGGGTTCGAATCCCGATCAGAACTCCTAATTTTTCGGAAACTCCTAGCCTTCTAGCGCTCCCTGGCGGCTCTGTAGATAAATTAATTATAGCGGGGACGAGCCGGTCACCCCGTTATAACTTATTATAAAAAATTGCCCTACGTCAATTAGGAGCGAAATTATTAACAACAAAATGACATTTTTATTTCAACTTATAATTCACATCCTGATACTTCTTTTAATGTCAATCAGGTTGTTAAAAGCGTCAAGAGTGTATATCATAACGGGGGATAGAAAAGGTAATTTCAATAAAAACAGCGAAAGGCACAGGAGATAATTCGCTCACATATTCATAAGTACAGTCAATTAAACAATAAGACCAAATTGATCTAAATCATTGCTAAATAATGTTTTATGAACAGAAAAAAATTTGAAGGTCTGTGAACTTTTTACATTCTGCTTCTTCGAATGCACTACTAGCTTCGAAGTCGATAGACTGCTCGAGATAACACGCCTAATTTGAAGTTTCATCCCAGTTCTCTGAATCGGCGGAAACTTCACTGTCTTCGGAAGAGTCACTACTTTTCGATTTCACTGTACCTTCAAGAAGTGTGACCAATTTCTTGGCAGTAACGATGATTTCTTCGTCATTAGTATCTCCAGTGTTTTCGGAAACCTCGGAGGCCTGAGGGTCCTTAGAGACCGATGATTCTGCACCATTAGCGACCCAGTCTTCAGAAGCCTGGGAGTCGGGTGACTCTGCAGCATCTGCGACCTCATCGTCGGAAACTTGGGAGACGGATAGGTCTGCAACTTCAGCGACCTCATCGTCGGAAACTTGGGAGACGGATAGGTCTGCATCTTCAGCGACCTCGTCGTCGGAAACTTGGGAGACGGATGGGTCTGCAACTTCAGCGACCTCATCGTCGGAAATCTCTGAGGCTTGAGTGTCCTCGGAGTCGGATGGGTCTGCAACATCTACGACCTCCGTCTCTGAATTGGCGGAAGCTTCCCTGTCCTCGGAAGAGTCACTGCCTTTCGATTTCAATGTACCTTCAAGAAGTGTGACCAATTTTTTGGCAGTAACGATGATTTCTTCGTCATTAGTATCTCCAGTGTTTTCGG
>NW_014334582.1:0-1421 GCF_000341935.2 Cephus cinctus | reverse complement strand
GTGTTAGAATAGGCGCCTTTGGTGCACGGCCCTGTTGCCTCCCCACGTGCTTTAGACGCAAGTATAGCCTTGCAGCGGGGCACTTCGTTGCGCGCTATGAAAGAGTGCGGACAAGAGAAAGAACGTTGTATATTTATTAATAAGAAGAAAGGAGAATAAAGACTTATAATAGATACGAGTGGAGTTATTGAATACGGCCGCACCAAAAATTCCAAAAGTTTAATTAACTTTTTTGTCGATGACGTAGTAACGTGACAATATGTTAGAGAGAGGGACTAATTTCGTAATTTGGGAGTTTTGAGGGCCAGTAAGGGATGTTTTGCCGACGTTAGAATTATTCATATTTTTTATAATTAATGTTAAGTTTTTGGGGGGTGTTCAATGTCCCAGATCATAATATACTGTTTTACAGAGTAAAAATCGTGTTACGTCCGAACCAGAATGGAGGCTTAGACTGGTGCCTTTACCGAACCGTAATATACTATAACTTTGCCCTGTTTTGAGTCAATGCTTGCGCACTTTACTCGGGATTGGGCTATGCCTCTAATTACCAAGGGAAGGATAAATTGAACTGGATATTTGCTAGGATTGATTTGAAAGTTTCTAAACAAATGAAAACCATCACCAACTAAACAATTGAACCTAGGAAATCTAACATTTATGATTGTTACGTCCGAACCAGAATGGAGGCTTAGACTGGTGCCTTTACCGAACCGTAATATACTATAACTTTGCCCTGTTTTGAGTCAATGCTTGCGCACTTTACTCGGGATTGGGCTATGCCTCTAATTACCAAGGGAAGGATAAATTGAACTGGATATTTGCTAGGATTGATTTGAAAGTTTCTAAACAAATGAAAACCATCACCAACTAAACAATTGAACCTAGGAAATCTAACATTTATGATTGTTACGTCCGAACCAGAATGGAGGCTTAGACTGGTGCCTTTACCGAACCGTAATATACTATAACTTTGCCCTGTTTTGAGTCAATGCTTGCGCACTTTACTCGGGATTGGGCTATGCCTCTAATTACCAAGGGAAGGATAAATTGAACTGGATATTTGCTAGGATTGATTTGAAAGTTTCTAAACAAATGAAAACCGTCACCAACTAAACAATTGAACTTAGGAAGTCTAACATTTATGATAATTCAGCAAAAATTAGAGAGTACCTTCACGAATAATAATTCGATTGTGCTTACCTTGATTCTGCTGCTTACAGTTATTGAAGATGTCTGTGGTGGAGAAGAGGTTGGTTTTAGGCAGAATGTATATATATATAAGAGCAAAGTTAGTGAACACATGAGTAGAATTTATTATAAATGGTGCACTGAGAATGAGCTCTACAAAAGAAATCTATTTTATAGCAAGCGAAAACGATATCAACCGGTACTACGTAAATTAGCGGATTAGAATAAAA
>NW_014334581.1:16989-17708 GCF_000341935.2 Cephus cinctus | reverse complement strand
AGAGTATACCGAAATTTCTAGTCGGTTATGAATTTATCGATACCATGTAAATGAATAGTGATCCTCTGCACTGTATCGCATCATATAAAGAAAAAGTTTGTAAAAAAAATACATGTGTAGTAATTTTTATCATATGTATATTGTATTTTTCATCACATTGATATGAAAAATCACTACGACTATGCATTATTCAATGACGTGTTTATCAAGGAACTATTTCTATTCAAGTATTGTAATTTTCAGTCCTAAATGTATGATTGCATTACGGTTGATTGAAAATTCTTCAACCTCTTATTAATAATCAGAGCCGAATATATTATATTCGCTAAACGCATAATAAAATTAATGCTTGATTATAATTTTACAAAACAATGTACATTAATACTCATTTGCGTTAGCTATATTCTAAATATTATATGCACCTATGTAGTAAGTTTCATCTTTTGTGTTGTAAATTTCTTAACTTTTTTAACACTGTATGAATGAAAGGTATGTATGGAGGGCTGAAAGTATTCAGACATGTATGGGCGTAATTATCGAATAATGTAAAGCTTTTTATTGTTTATTTTTGGCTGTCGAATATTAATACTTGTATATATTTAGACTGAATAAATAAAAATTAAAAAAAGCACTCCAGATCAGAAGGTTGCGTGTTCAAATCACGTTGGGGTCGAGAGAAGAGAAAAATATTATGTAAAGCTTTTTATTGTTTATTTTTG
>NW_014334581.1:14229-16724 GCF_000341935.2 Cephus cinctus | reverse complement strand
AGACTCCGTGGCGCAACGGTAGCGCGTCTGACTCCAGATCAGAAGGTTGCGTGTTCAAATCACGTCGGGGTCAAGTCAAAAGTTTTGATTTTTTTTTTGGCAAAAATAATTAAAAAACGAGTTTTTCGGGTCAGGCTCGCCTACCCCATCATTCTGAACCATTTGGTTCCGTTTAATTGTGCGCGACTGAAGAAATACAAGAAATAGTGCTGGGCCCACTGGGCTAACCTAAAAATTCATGGTCTCGCCACGTGGAGCGGGTCAATTACAACGACCAAATAAAAGGAAAGGTGAAACCACCCCAGGGGACGAAAGGAGCAGGGCAATAAAAATTGGAAAGGTAAATCTGACGGACCTGATTGACAGGGAATACAAAAAACTTTTGAAAGACGAAGGCAGACAGGCGAAGCACAATTTAGCACTCCGGAGTCTATACAAAGAATCCTGAGGAATTTAGCAAATAAACCATCAAGCGGAATGGACTGCATACCATCGATAATATTGAAACATCTGCCTAGGAGAATAACAAATGAAATAACCCCGAATATATTATATTCGCTAAACGCATAATAAAATTAATGCTTGATTATAATTTTACAAAACAATGTACATTAATACTCATTTGCGTTAGCTATATTCTAAATATTATATGCACCTATGTAGTAAGTTTCATCTTTTGTGTTGTAAATTTCTTAACTTTTTTAACACTGTATGAATGAAAGGTATGTATGGAGGGCTGAAAGTATTCAGACATGTATGGGCGTAATTATCGAATAATGTAAAGCTTTTTATTGTTTATTTTTGGCTGTCGAATATTAATACTTGTATATATTTAGACTGAATAAATAAAAATTAAAAAAAGCACTCCAGATCAGAAGGTTGCGTGTTCAAATCACGTTGGGGTCGAGAGAAGAGAAAAATATTTTTTTTATTTTTCTTAATAGAAAATACCGAAAGATTAGTATTAATTATATTAGAATACATTACATACATACCTATAACTTGTTCAATACTAATTGCAAGTCAATAAGAGAGAGGCACGAAACGATTATTTACGACTGTACTTATTATCATTAACAGCAACGGATAGCATTCTCCCAAACGCATTAAAATATATATCATACCTAGATGAGTAAGTCTATTTCCTCTGGTAAAAACTTGTTCGTCTTTGAACATCATCAAATATCATCAAATCATACACATTCCATTCTCCATTGTTGTACTGCTGCACGTGATTTACGTTTAACTACATGAGGCTCTTATTCCGACTGTATTCGTCGTACACACGTCGTTGCCGATTATTCCTGCCGATGCGGTTGTCCAAAGCCTAACAAGTAAGAAAGTGGGGCGCATCGATGCGCAGAGCGGCCACTCCGCAACGCTCCCCTTTTAAAAGGAGATCATCAAAAGTAAAGAGGCATCATCAGGAGCTGCTCGGCGCTGCTGAACCTGAAGCTGAACTGGGCAGCAGCATCGAACGACTTCTTCTACTCTCCGGATCCAGAGGGTCCCAAAGAACTGGCCTGCCCCACGTTCGCTAACGATCGCGATAAGAAGAAAGACGACACGACGCGGTGACGTTGAAGTTGACGTCGTCTCGCATGACGGCGATGTACAGTACATTCTGTATTACCCACTCATTAGCTTCGCAATTCAATAGAAAATATAATATTTTGAGCGCAAGAGCAATTTATTGAAAATCTCTGACGCAAGTAAATGTCTTCGTTTCAGATTTGAATTTGACTGTATGTTCGGGATGTTCGCCTGATCCTTGTAGAAGTTCACGGTGTAGAAACTGTGTAACGGATGCGTGGAATACGTATACATATATACGTTATGTCTCTCATGAAGTAAGTAAACACTCTTTATACGGAAAAACTTGCAGATATCTAGTTGCGTGGATACACAATACTTATCCGTTGTGTATTGTCACGTGATTTTTGGTCTCACGGTCACAAGGCGACTTCAGCAACGGATTCAGACAACGTTCTCGCTTTCTGTGCTTCCCTTCGAGTCGCCACAGTGCCAAGAAGCTACGCTGCTCTCGGATCGATTTGTGGAGATTTAGAGTCTCGATGTACCGAGTGTCCCGGCAGAGAGGAGGGTGTACCCGACGAAGACGTCTCCACGGACCGGCGGAAGCTCGGGTGAGATACCGGCGCTCTGCTGGAGGGAGAGAGAGAGAGAGAGAGAGAGAGAGAGAGAGAGAGAGAGAGAGAGAGAGAGAGAGAGACAAAGGGCTGTAGAGGGGATGGAGATCAGATTTTTTGATACGGTTAAGGCCAGGGGAGGAGCCACCTGAACCGATTTATGCTTGCAACAGCCCAGCTGTTGCCCGATGTCCCGCGGAAGCAACCGTGGAGAATCTTTCGATCTTTTACTTACCGATTCGCTAAGAAACGCTCTCGGTTTAGTTTTAAGTATACTATGGTCTATTGAAAACGGTGAGCAATTTAATTTTACGTTGAATATATTTGGTCAAGATGAGACAAAGC
>NW_014334581.1:8366-13583 GCF_000341935.2 Cephus cinctus | reverse complement strand
CGGCGGCTAGCGACATCTCTGCAATGCAAAAGGAGCTAGAGGACACTGGAGGCAATATTTTCAGAAGAGATTAAATATATTAATAAGTTTGAAAGATAAGTGTACGATTTCACTATTTTCCCAGAAGTATTTTTCTTGTGGCTCCAAAACTCTGGCCCGCCTGAGTGGCGCCCTTGTTACTACCCGCTTGTAGCCCGATAAGACCTTCACCAGCCCTTAATTGTTCTTCGGTAAACGCTCGCTTGTTCTCCTCCGCGGGTCTTGGCCCAAGCCAGGGTCCACGCCATTCCGGATGACGGTACGCCTGTATAAAACGGTAAAAATCATGCGTGACGAAATGGTACGTAAATCCGTGCCCGGCCATTTATGGCCGTGAAGGCTCGGGGAACAGCCAAGCAGTAACGTAAGCAGCGTTGTTTGGGTGATGCCGATGAAAAAAACTGATCGAACCTGAAGCGTGTACTCGGCCCGGTATAACGGGGCCTATAATATGTTATTTTAGATCGAGCGAGCTTTCGGCATCAGATAGCTGAGCATGAGTAGTTTAGAAATATGGTCATTGTAAAAAAAAAAATAAAAAAAAAATCACACCCATAAAAATACAAAGAAATGCACGATTGAAATCAAATGAAAATATCCTTTAGAGAAATACTTACGGTTCGGCCAATAGCGAAAATCGTATTTGTTACTTGGGCAATGTTTTTGCGCTCCATCAGATCTACCGCTTGAAAGAGATCGACGTCCGGGACTCCGTACTTAATGCAGGCTTTTTGAAATCTATAGAAATTACGTATAGATTATGCCATGAAAATAATTGGGAGGGAATATTTAGAAAAAGAAAAAAGTGTGTCCGTGCATAGGGTGTTTTCCCGTTTACACTCCTAGTACTTCTAGAGTAAGGCCATTATTAAATTAAGGACGTTTGCAGTAAGAACGAAACAAAGAATCTTTCGATGTATTTAATCGTGATCGCCGCGAAGGACATAGCTCCTGTGCGCGACTGATACCCTGGGCTGTATCGTGAGACGACGAGGCGCTCTCATTGTCTTGTTAGTAATTAGCGAGTAGAGTAGTTGTACCAATAAAGTCGTCTGATCTTGACGATTGCAACGTTCAATCTTGTATCGACTGTTGCGCACTTTAATTTTCACTGAAATTCTTTTCTTCCACGTAGGGAATGAGAAATGTCAGATATTGGTGTAAATACGAAAAGAGCGCAACGGCGACGCCTGGAATGTTTGCACGAAGATGATACGCTGCGTGTCCTGGTCGACGATTAGGGCTACAGAAGTGCTCTGTGCTCCGAGCGAAGCTCCGCGGTGACGAACGCGCGTGCGCGTGTGTCGTTTAGCCTGGCTATCCGAATACTTTCTACCGCTGATGGTTCCCTGATGCACGACGAGTCTGACGCATATGAGCACCGGGAAGAGAGCAGCGCAGCGCAGCGCATCGCGGAATGCCTCATAACTAATTGTGAGATACAGTTGCCACCATAGGTCGGCCACGCTTCAAGCAGCATATTGCTAGATAAGTAGACTTACTGATTGAGGTTGTCCATCATCTTGTAGTCGCCACCGGAGGTGTTGATTTTTGAAATCAGTCCAGCCTGAAGTTTGTTCATGAGCTTGCATAGGAGTACGCCATCCCTGAGTGCATCTTCGTAGCTGACATCTGTTAAAAGTAAAAACGAAAAATAGAATATTGTTAACTGTCGCCAACTATTTGCTAAAGAATCAGCTGTCCTTTGCGCGTCTTTCCAATGATTAGGAAAAATACGAGTAACCTTCTAGTTTTCTAGCGGACGTCAAGCGGACGTCAAGCGGACGTCAAGTGGGCGCGCGTCGTGTGTTTAAAAGAAATGAACAATTAAATGGAAGAAAATAATTGAGAGTGGCGTAGTACACTCTAACCTGACTGTCAGAAGAATAACATCTTTTCACTCGTTAGGGAATAATTTGCCGACGAGAGGTAAACGTAAGAAAGAGTGTGTTGTGTAGTGTGTGCACCCGGCATGAATTCTATAATAACTTACGGGCGGACTAATTATTCTAAGTTCATTTAGTTTTCGGCATCTAGAAATATTAAATACTTCCGGCAGTGGCAGCAGAGAATCCTACGAGAAATACGCGGTGAGGCCTTCTTGCGACATATTCGCTGAAGGAGCTTTGCGGCGCAGGTACAAATTGTGAAATGTAATTAATTTTTTTTTTTTATTTTACGAGAAATTATTGCTTTTTCATTGATCCCGTTCTACAGAAGCGTGTAGCGACCCCACAGGAAAATAATAAGAGATTCTTCGATAATGGATCAAATTACACGAAAGGTCTATTGTCACGGCGAAGCCTGCATTGCTGCCCATTGCTGCCCATTGCTGCCCATTGCTGCCGGCGGCTCTTGACGGTGCCTTCCGGACATGGAATATGTGGAATTTATTGCCTTCCGTGACAGTGAGAATGCAGATATTGACACGCGGCGGCGCAGTGCAAAAGTTTGTAGGCATAAGAGCCCGTGGATGCGGGACCACGGTGATGGATACATTCCTGATAGCATTCAAATTCCACGAGATGTCGTAAATACGACAAGTCGACGGAAAATCGATAACGCGACTTACCATTACGGGAGACTTCCGGTTGGAAAAACGAGAAGGGCAGATCTTGAGACAAAAATTGAATAAGAGAAAAAAGCCTGAGAATAATCGATATACTAGCTGCTCGTGCGCTCCTCCTTGGAAATGTCTTAAGCAGAGCCCAGGGGATACTAGCCTGATACCTCAGCCGTATCTTCGCAACTTTTTCAAATATATAACGCGACGGATTTTAACGCATGCACAGCCGAACACGCGTGTCACACGCATCGTGCGCAATCCTATTCTCGGTGAGAGATTTTAAAAAATCTTTGCGTGCATATCAGTATATATACATATACATATGTATATACAACATGATAATGTAATATGTACCTGTTAAGGTAGACCTATTACATATATCGACGATTGGCAGTAGCTTCTGCAGGTGATGATATCCTGTTCGGCTGACATGTCATCCCCGTCACGTTTCAAAATTTTGACACGAAATCAATACTGCAGAGTTAATGCTGTTAGCTCCGTCGTCTTATTCAAAGACCCAGATGAACATTCGTAACTGCGAATCGCATCATTTTTATATTTTATTTGTGAAAGCAATGATTTGTGTGACGTTCCTACACGCGACATGTATGTATACATGAGTGCTAAAAGTCAGTTGCACGAGTATCTCTCTTTTTGTTGATATTGATTATACGTCAGTCTCTTGTCATAAAGGCGTCAAAGACACGGTTGACACCAGGATAGCATCCGCTCGTTCAATTTACGAGTTAGTACTTTAGCAGGAGCAACAGGTGCAGAGGCAGTAGGGATGCGCAGTTGCGCAGTTGCACACTTGTTGTATTCTTGCATCTAGTAGATCTACTGCCGTCCGTTCGTCCGTTAATTAACTGTTTTATCAGTTAGCCGCGAAACGTCGCGTGTCCATTAAACATTGTATTCGACAATTGGTCAGATATAATGGAGTCCCCCCGAATACATCTGGTACTACAATCTGATACTGGCTGCGGATAAAGAGATATCTTTACGTTTACGAATATAAGAAATAATAAGAAATGATCGAACAGTCGGTCAATGTTATATTATGCACTGTTCTGTCGAAATGTATCGCGATGGACTGGAATAATATTGAAAAGAGCGAAAAGTGGCGGGAAGGGGCAGGAAGGGGCAGGAAGGGGTGCCCGAGGGACGTCCCTTGCGCATGCCAATGCCAACGAATGCCAATCCACGTAATTTTCTTATAAATCTTGTGCAATCCGCGTGGCTCGCCTCTTTCATTTTTCGTTTCTAATGGCTAGAACGACCCTTCGTCGTTATCGTTATCGTTATCATTGTCATTGTCATTATAGGTTATAGCTCTCGGGAAAAAATTGTCCTTCCTTTCGTTCACCCACATTCTTTGTAATGTTTTGCGACATTTGATACGTATAGATCGCAAATTCCCAATATATACGTTGTATGTATATATCGAACGAACGAAGCACGCCGAATGAACTCACTTTGTGGAAATCTTTCTCCTACGACCTGTTCGATCCATTGTTGAGCCTCGGCCTCTTGGCTGGCTTCTCGTTTCCCAGCAACCTGAAAAATGTATATAGACATTAATTAGTCGTAGAGAAATATAGTTTAATTATTCTTTGCAGCACGCATACGCGAACAAACTAGAATATGACGAAAGTGTTAACGGCAAGTCGTCGTATAAAATTATACATTTGTGTCTATAGGTATTCCCGTTTGGTCGAACAGTGCCAATCGCGTGGGCTGGGACTCGATCTACCACCAGCAGTGTTTACGGTGCCAGAAGGAAACGGAAGGAACATCATGACTCGGAATTAAGCTTTACAGTGAAATTCTTTCGAAAAAGTGCCACACCGCTCCACATGTATATGCACACATATATGTATATGCAATATTAATAGGCACATGTGTCTCTGTTCTTGCCGAATGACTTGAACGAACGGCAGGTAGACCTATGGAGATGGTATAAATTTGCCATCCGCGTTAAATATAATGGCCTCGATGAAATCATTCCCTAGGTTAGGTTATAGAATATTACGAGAAGAAATAACGTTACTGCACAGGGGGCTCATACGAGACGTCATACATATACATATGTATGTCGAAGCCGATACGCGGCTTTGGCTCAATGACGACAAGACGTTCGCGGCCCGTGTAACTTGGAAGCCTTCCGCGATCGAGCAAATCTAAACTCGGCGGTGCTCTCAGCGTGCTTCGGAATGGCGACGATCCAGGAATTACGACGCCAACGCTTATCCTTACTTACATCTGTCGAGTCTCTTCGATTCTCCGTCGACGAAATAGACTCTCGTAGATCATACGAAATCTACTTAAAAATGCGATTATATCGCGACGCGGCCCGCTCGCTCCGATCACTGTCATTCGGAATTTCGCACTGCTGGCGCGAATATGCATTTTTATTGTTATGTCAGTACGATAATAAAAAAAGAAATGCAAATGTAATAACGCGCGTGTGCGCAGAACGTAAGAAGGACCCAAGACTGCGGAGGAAGGTTGGGGCTGGAGGATGGAAGGGTGTGTGGTGAATTGTCGAGACGGTCGAGCAAGAGTGTGCAGTTTCGGGCAGGGGGAGAAGGGGGTTGCGCGGGGGTGCGGGG
>NW_014334581.1:0-8096 GCF_000341935.2 Cephus cinctus | reverse complement strand
GGTGCGGGGGTGCGGGAATACCCAACGGGCAAAATGCCAAAATCTTTTCGCTTTCGTTTTCGTTTTCGTTTTCGTTTTCGTCTTCGTTACTGAAAATCAACTTAGAACGGTGTGTAGTTGAAGCCTGGGAGGGGATAACGGCATATAGCGTCGCGACGCCAGCCGTCCGACTTAGTTAGTCTCTCTCTCTTCAGTAGGCCGACAGCGTCGTTCTGAAGTTTAATCTCCATTATAGAGTTGTTTCGGTGGTGAAAGAAAAAGAAAAGGACGGAAAATGGCGGTACGTTCCCCTGCCTGCATGGAAAATTGCAAAGTTGCGCGACGATAGTACACGATAGTACAGGATAGTACAGGATAGTACACCGCGCGCTCTCTATTAACACGCTTCCTATACACATTGGGTGTATCACGTTGTCATTGACCAATGACGACTTCAGCTCAATCGAATTAGAATCGTTATTTCGACTTGGAGCAGAGGAGGCCGGTACGTCCTGTTGTTTTTATCGCGACGCTCGTAGAGGGAAACGTTTCATCTTAAAATCTGTCGAATCTGTCGAATCGGTCGAATCGATCGAATGACGGACGGTCGAAGCGGCGTGAATTTAACGAAAATTTTCTTTCAGCGGTTCACTCTGAATGCGCGACCTAACTCGGTGCGCGTGGGTGGTGTGTGTACCTATATAGTGTTCTGACATAAATTTAGGCGCGAACAGGCCGCTGCGGCGCGCGCCTTTCCGACATCCGGTCTCTATTTATATCCTAACATAAATATCGTTATGCAATGCTTTCGCATCTCCAACGCAATCATGTAATCCGCTTTGGCTCGAGAACGGGAAGAGGTCCCCGATGGTCCCCGATGGTCCTTGATGGTCGACGATGGGCTTAGGATCTGCAGCATGTAGGATCTGGACGTTTCGATAGCGTCTGCCATCTTTCTTCATTCTTCTTTCTTTTTTCCTCCTTTTATCTTTCCTCTCGTCTTCTCCTTGCTACGAGCGCGAGAGTGCGCGAGTGCGCGAGTGCGCGTCGCGAACAACTAAGTAAGTCCATCAGTGATTCATTAGGAAGACCTGATCCGCGAGTTGAACTCGACGTGACCATATGGCACACACGCACCACCCACCACCCACCACCCACCACCCACCACTCGAGCGAGGGAGCCGAGTAGGAAGATATACGGATGCGCTCATCCTCTCGAAGAGGCAGGGCTCTGAAAATAATACGAGATTAGTTTGAAGGATGGGTTACAGCTGCAAGCTTCAAGAAGATACCTTCTCTCCGCTTCCTTCGCGCCAATAGAGCGCGCGATCGAAGACACTATTTTTACGTGCCCGTAGAACGTAACACGTTTATTTTTAGGGCCGCTCGGAGGATCCCCGTAAAGAGGGAGTACGTGCAGCGTGCACGTACGTTTGTCTCTTTGCGTATCCCTTCTACGTTTTATAAATTCAATTGATGGGACGCGTAGCGCGACCGGACACTCGGAGATCCCGTCGCTCGACAAACGTTACGTGAGGCTGCGTACTCGCCGATTCTCCAGCAGATGTGGCTACCGATAAGGTCGGCGCACGATATGCCGAACGGCCGAAAGAACGTTTCCTTGCGCGCGACGCCTTCTACTCGATACGCCTATATAGTCCGTGCTACATACAGTACGTGCTATACAGTGAAAGCCACCATAAGAGTAAACCATCCTTTATTTCGGACTGGACTCCATGTTCCTCGTAACCCAACACCGCAGCAGCCTCGAGCTATTTTCGTGTTTAACATTTCCAACATTAAGAGCGATCGATCGCATATGTATACCCGCCGTCTCCTCGTGAATGGCCTCCATGATACAGTGGCTGAGTGGCCTGCGGGCGTGACCACTGAAACAGGACTAAAAAGGACTAAAAAGGACTAAAAAGTCTATAATTTAATGTTTTCTTTTTTTTCCCCTCTGTTTTTCGGTTACTTCGATAGCCGCGCAACAAGGAACAGGAAGCCGAGGTCCTCGCGTGGATCGAGAGCGTGCTCGGCGAGAAGCTGCCGCCTGGAAACTACGAGGACATACTCAAGGATGGCGTTATTCTCTGTCAGCTGATCAACAAACTTGCTCCTGGATCCGTGAAGAAGATACAGACCAAGGGCACCAACTTTCAGCTCATGGAAAACGTTCAGAGGTACGCGTGCTGCAGCTTTCGTTGCGAGCGACTAGTTCCTCGTAGGCTCTCAAGACCGGATGTCTGTAAGATGTCTGTATTATCGTGACCTACAGATTTCAGGCTGCTATAAAGAATTACGGAGTCCCTCAAGAGGAAATCTTCCAGACGGCAGATCTCTTCGAGAGGCGCAACATTCCTCAAGTTACGTTGTGCCTTTACGCCCTTGGGAGGGTCGTAAGTATCTTGACTGTTAGAGCTACTGTCTCCCTAATCTCGACTTTTCTCAGTCACGTAAATAACACACTCGCCTTTCGCAAAACAGACGCAAAAACATCCCGAGTATACTGGACCTCGGCTCGGACCAAAAATGGCGGATGAGAACAAGAGGACCTTCACGGAGGAGCAGCTTCGCGCGAGCGAGGGACAAGTTAATTTACAAATGGGCTACAACAAGGGTGCCAGTCAGTCCGGACACGGTGGCTTTGGAAATACGCGACATATGTGATGACAATATGACATGCGTATCGATTGCTTAATCGACTGTACCATCAAAGTTTTACTGTCCTTTCTAGAGGTCAAAATCAGGTAATTGCCCTTGGCGATATCGTCGCTATCCTTTTGCCGTAACTCCTAATATGTACAATATACTATACATGTATTTTGCGTACGAATATATCTTCTTTCGCTTATCCGTCATATTCATTTTCTCCGTAAATCTTCCTAATTCGATTTTCTTTCCGCGCACGGACCTGCAATTAGTCTATCCTCTGTTTGGCCAATGTCAAATTTCTAATTAAGACAAACTGCGCGATTCTCCCTAAAAATCATCAGAGTGGACGCGGACTTGTTGATTTCCTCACCAAGTGTCTTGAGCCCCTTCGGTAAAGCGTGTTGGCCGATTGACAGGCGAAACACACGCGGTTGGATCACGACGCAGTATTCTTGCCGAGTTTAATTCTTATGGCTATATTCCTTCATCTGGGACTCTTTCGCTCTTTCCTATCGAAACGGCTAGATGGATGTAGATAGATGTTGGCCGCGTCGGCAAGGAAGAACTTGGAAAATTGGAAAATTGCTTATATTTTCACGTGCCAATCCTGACGTACCGCGCGCAAACTTTACGTTTTTTCGACTCTTTTCTTCCTTTCCGGACTGTCGCGTAAGACGGACAGGTGCCCAAGGGCGCTGTGGATCATCGACGGCGCGCCACCCTCAGCAGTTCCACAGACTGAGGCCAAATGTTTCGTCGTCTTTAAGGAAGGTTCACGAGACGCTCTGTAAGGCTCTGATTACATAAACTTTTTAGTTTCACATTCAGAACGATCTTGATTAGAAATTGGGGAGTAAGTGCGACATGAAATGCGAAATGCCCAGTGCGGATTTCGCACTCTTTTCGCCTATAAGACTTTTCGTGTTGACTTCTGAAACTTGTCAAAGCGAAAGCTCAAAAATGTCTTGTCAAATTGTCTTTGAACATACCATGACTCAATATATTATTCGTGTTATTTTCGATTTTTATCTCTAGGAAAGACGAGAGGAACAGTACGATTACGTATGGTTTTGTGTCTCTTGTCAATGTCTCTTGACATGCCGTTTCTTTTGTTTCATTTCAATGGCGGGATTCTGATGTTATCACTTACTACTAAACTTCGGCAGGCAGTCAAGCTAAAAGTGATCAAATATTCTATGGCGTACCGTCATATAAAATTCATGCCAAGTTTTCTACATTTTGGCACTTCCGTAATACACTTTGGACGTTTCCGTAATCTCTGGAATAAACAAACGAGACCTCCAATCTTTCGTAACGCTCAACGCGAAAACGTTCAATATGCTATACTATGTATAGTATTTCCGAAATAGACGCATCGTCAAAAAGAAAACTTTGTGAAAATAAAATATCCTACATGTTTTTGACTCAGAATTCAAAATAGGTATTCGCGTTACCGCGTGCCAACTCAATGAGAGATTTCGAAACGTAGGATAATTCTTATAGATATATATCGGATATTGCGTCCTCGCAACTGATGCTGTCAAAGGAAAAACAATATATTATCAAAGGTTTGTATAACATATTATAATGGCGAATGATTCCCGGCACACGCGCGCATCCACGCAGAGGCAGATTAACAGTGGCGGGACGAGGAAGAGAAAGAAAACAATTTATTCGATCAGGGAGCAGCTCCTGTTCACCGGCAGTAAGTCAAGTTAGACTTTACGAGAACAACTAAGAGACAATAAAGCCAATTTACATAATAAACGTAAATTTAACCCTCAAATTAGGCATGTAGAACTAGCGAAAGAGAGAGAGAGAGAGAGAGAGAGAGAGAGAGAGAGAGAGAGAGAGAGAGTCTAGTTGTGGAAGCTGAGTTTCAATATGCAAGACTATACGTTTAGATATAAAGAACTGTGGCTATTTATAATGAGAATATGAGAAAGCTCAAAGTCTACGGGTACCAGCAAGATGAGGAAGACGAAAGTGACTCACTGAAATGGTATTACACGCACGAATGGATATGAACGGCTAGTTTTTTTTTAAATCCTTCGGCAATCGGGCTAGCTGTCGAAATAACAACACGGATACTCGGATTTTGGCTGTAAAGATTCCGACTTGTTAATCCAATATATTGATCATTCATAAAAAAATATAATTTCGCACCAGAAATTATTCTTGTTTATATACATATCGCTAGGAGAATTAATATAATTTATCGCTCAAATTGTCGGTGTGAAAGTGAAAAGTGAATGAATTTTGGGTGTGTGCTTTAGGTCCCCACGCGAGTGTTGCAGGATTTAAGAAAATGGATTCGCATGCATTTGCGTAATGCATTTTCGATATCTTACCTGCCACAATGGACGCCCAGGCATGATGATTCGATTATTTGGAGTTGGTGTCTTTGGAAGCGCAGTAACGGCACAAGAGAAAAAGTGTGTGGCGAGCGCTGGGCATGTGCGCTTTATATTCGTATCGCAGGGGTGCGCTTGTGTATCGCTGAAAGTTGGGGAGAGGGGGGGGAGAGGACGTTGCTATATATGGACGACTTACTCACCACAGGCGCAACGCTAACGCAAAATCGTAACTGGTAATTGGAGACGGCATTTCGCAAGTTTCCGAAAATGCCGTGGATTTCGCGAAACACGTTAGAGCTTCTATATGTATTGTGACGGGTGACTCGGTACGACGGATGTCAATGTGGTGGCGTTACGCGGGAGTCTGCGAGCTTACAATGGAAAAACGTTTGATACAATAAATCCTCCGTTATTGCACATTGTCGCACTTATCGTTAACAATATTGCATTGCATTCCGGTTGTTGGCTGTCATTAAATACAAAGAATTGTTTTTGTTGTATAGTACGTTATATTTACAACGAGCAATGTATTATATAAATCATAACCAGAAAACCGTATCTCGCGGTAGCGTGGCCGAGCGGTCTAAGGCGCTGGTTTAAGGCACCAGTCTCTTCGGAGGCGTGGGTTCGAATCCCACCGCTGCCAACTTTTCCTTTTCTTCTTTTCTTTTTTTAAATAGCTTTTCGTCATCCTGTCCTTCGAGTAGACGTAAGTTGTTGCTAATTCTGAGGCCAACTTTTGGTCCGTAGCTACTAAAGAAAATATAATAATAAGGATAACGCGGTGATCAGGATATTTACAGCTGCTTGACAGAGAGCGGGTCAATGGGTTGCGTCGGCACGCGGCGCCGTGGTTCACATGTATCGGGAGCGCATCGGCGAGAAGAAGTGGCATGTGTTGAAAATCAGGAACGGGAGTCATTCAATTCAATATATTCATTCAATTCAGTGTAGGTACATCGTTTCGTCGCAACATTCTTTCGGACTGACGACGTTATATGTATATCACGTTTTTAAGCGATATGGAAATGATCCTTAATTTATTGTGTATATTTGTAGTCAGATTTCTTTTTGCTTTAAAGTTGCATATTTTTTTAAGTTTAACTTTCGTAAAAATGGAATGTGTTTAAAAATACATATACAATGTTTTGGAGTGGGAATCATTGCAACCCGACAATTGAAACGTAGAAACCTACGTCGCGCAAAGGGAGAAACGACAATGCATCCACGAGCACAAGACCGTGAAGCCAAGTCCTCCAATATCAAGAATTGAGCCTTTGCCTTGGTCTTGCATCTTCCTATGCGTTACTCGTCATTCCATTGAGTCATAACAATACTAAACGTAATATTGACAAGTAGGTCTAGACGCGAACTTAGGACTAAGCTTATAACATATCAACAGTCCCAAGAAGATATGTATATCTACTATGAGCATAATCTAAATTCATAATATCCACTACGATTATCATGTAGAATATCATGCGCTGGACATTTATAAATACATATAAAACGTTGCATTGTGTAATGTGTAATAAAGAATCAAATAAAAACGTCTCACTCGTTGACCCCCACGTGATTTGAACACGCAACCTTCTTATCTGGAGTTTTATTTTTTATTTTAATTATTCAGTCTAAATATATGCAAGTATTAATATTCGACAGCCAAAAATAAACAATAAAAAGCTTTACATTATTTGATAATTACGCCCATACATGTCTGAATACTTTCAGCCCTCCATACATACCTTTCATCCATACACAGTTAAGAATGTTTATTCCTATTACATTTTATTTTTGGTTTTTGGCCGACAATTCGGCATAACTTGGGCTACGTGATATCCGTCCCAATAGGGACTGGAAGACGGTGAAAAAAAAAAAGAAGTAAAAATCACCATATCGGTTTATCTTAAGTTTAAAACTTAGGCTTACAAATTAGATCTAATGACTAGTAGGACCGGAAGGCGGTAAGGCGATATTGCCTTCTTCTCCGTCGGATACCCGAGTTGGTGCTGCTGTTAGGTTGCTCTGCCTTTTCTTCTTATTTCTTGGTTTCTTCTCCACGTTTTGTAGCCGTTGCTTTAGCTCTGGTATGTGTTTTGCATCGGCCTTTAGCCACCAGTATTTAGCATCGAGTCTGCTTCTATCCTCATAGTCGACTCTGGGGATGCTTCTCGAGTACTTGGACCTGGTTTGTACAATTTCAGCGTAGCTAGGTGGAAGCTTTTTGTTCGCTTTGTGCCTCCCGTAATGGTAGATTATTGGCGTACCGTTCGAGTCTTGGATTATTCCATTTCTATCATGAGTAATGAACTCCTGAGATTTGATGTATCCTCTGCTGGCAGCTGCTTTCGCCCGGTTCTCCTCCGTCTCGCCCACCTTGTTTATCAACTTGTTGTCTATTACGCCGAGTCCTGCCATATAGTCCCTTGTCATTCTCAATATGTAGCAGTCAACTCGCGGTATATTGGCCATATCATATATTTTTTTATTACTAATAAGCTGTTTGTAATTAGATTCCCGCGATCTGTGTTTGCCCAGCGCGCTTCTCAGGCACGTCCTTTCAAAGCAGCGCAGTTGTTCCATGTGCGCCGCTCCAGTGTTCCACCATATTGGGGCCGCGTATGTGAGCAGTGATCTTACAAAGATTTGGTACATTATGACCTTTGTCCTACTGTTAACAATGGTTGGAAGCCGTGCCATAGCTTGATGCGCGTTCCTGGCTTTTTGCAGCTGGATATCCACGTGTTTGGTGCCTCTCGCAAGGTGGTCCATATGAAATCCAAGATACTTAACCTCTTTTTTTGTCGGGATATCAATCCTTTCATTCGTTCCTGGAACGGTAGTTGCGATTGAAAAAGAATTTTGATACCCTCTGCCTTCTGGGTGGACAGATTGCTCCTGGGATTCCTGAAGAGGATTGTTTCGCATTTCTCTGGATTCATTGGCAGATTCCACATTGCATAGAATTTATTTATTCTATTCACGAGGTCCTCCAATTGGTCTTTTATTCTCGGCATCCGTGTGTGCCAGCAACGTAGACTATCGGATCGTCAGCGAAGGCTATCGAGTAGGTGTTGTTTCCAGTGTTCAGCTCAAATGAGTTCA
>NW_014334580.1:0-2615 GCF_000341935.2 Cephus cinctus | reverse complement strand
CAATGCGCAGACTGGTCACCATCATCGAGCAGATGGACCAGTTCGCCAGGAAGAACAAGAATGTCCACGTACAATTAAAGGAGTTGTCAGCAGAAGCTATGCTGCTGACCAGAAAAATCAGAGCGGAGCGACCAGCACCTGGCCCGCCTACGACAAACGTGCGCACACAAACGGCTCAACCCAACAACCGTGACGGGAATACACAAACAAGTCCGCTGGGGAACAAACTAGCGGCTCCGGGTAAAAGGAAACCAGGCTCCCCGTGCGAAGGAGAGCAGGACAAAAGACCTAGGAAGTCAGGGACTAGAAAACTGAGGGAGGCGGAGACTCCGAAGATCCGGAGGGTCACGAGTGGTATACAGGAGAAGACTCCCACCAACACCACCCAGTGCATGCATCCTAGGACGCCCGGGGACTACCCCGCAACGAAGGGACCTAAGACTGATGGGAATCAGTGGGTAGAAGTGATCGGACGGAAAGCCAAGGCCGCGAGTGCTACCACTGTACCACGGGGGAGGGATCAGGACCCGGGACCCCGGAGTAAGAAGCGACCAAGGCCAGCACCACCCGATGCTATCGTGGTAAGGGACAAGACCGGGACCTATGCTGACATACTCAGGAAGGTCAAAACCAGTATTAACCCCGACGCAATAGGGGCAACGATCACCGCGGTCCGTCGCACCAGGGAGGGAGACCTGCTCCTGCAGATGGGACGGGGCTGTAAAGCCACGCCTGCATTACAGGATGCCCTGAGGTCAACCCTGGGCGAGGGGGCAACGGTTCGCACTCTGCAGCCCCACATTACACTCGAAGTCCGGGACATAGACGAGGCTACGGGCGAGCTGGAGGTGCGCGAAGCTGCAACCGCTCTAATCACTAAGGAAGGAGGGACGATGACAGAAATGAAGGTAACGCTCCGGCCAGCCTATAGGGGCACACAACTGGCGATCATCCATACGACGATGGAAACAGGGCAACGCCTCTTAAAGGAGGGAAGGCTAAAGATTGGCTGGATCAATGCAAGAGTGAGACGGAGACCAGTAGTCCTAAAATGCTACAGATGTCAAGGATTCGGACACCGCAGCCATGACTGTAAGAGCGGCAAGGACAGATCCTCTGCCTGCAGAAGGTGCTCTAAGGATGGGCACAAAGCAGCAGAGTGCAATGCGCCGCCTAGGTGCTGCCTCTATGCCGAAAGCGAACAGAAGGCGGGGCATAACCATCTGCTGGGCAGTCGAATGTGTCCCTCCTTCATAAATGAACTCAGCAAAGCTAAGAAATGGGCACCTTCCTACAACTCAATCTAAACAGGTGCCGGGCAGCCCAGGACCTGGTCCTCCAGACTGCGAGAGAGGAAGGAGCCGACGTCCTGCTGCTCTCGGAGCACAATCGGTCAGGCGGCCCTGACAAATGGTCCGAAAATGAAACAGCCAGCGCCGCGATTGTCGTGTTGAACAGCGAGGTTCCCACCAGGCCAGGGGGATGCGGCGAAGGGTTCGTGTGGAGGTGGATAGATAATATCAGAGCCTATAGCTGCTACTTCTCTCCAAACGTGGACAGCGAGACGTATGCCAGCGGGCTGGACCAGCTTGAAGCCAGCATCAGGTCAGCTAGCGGCGACATCTACGTAGCGGGCGACTTCAATGCCAAAAACGTCATGTGGGGTTCGACGGTCACTGACAGCAGAGGACTACTCCTCATGGAAATGGCAGCCAGGCTGGGTCTCCTGGTGCTAAATCGAGGTTCGACGCCGACCTGGTCCCGCCCACACACGGGGTCAGCCTCGGTCATTGATGTCATCTTTGCTAACGAGCGGCTAGCCAGATGTACCCTCCAGTGGATGGTTAGCGACAGGGTCACCCTCAGCGACCACAGATACATCATCTTCAAAAACAGACATGGAGCTCGGGATTGCAACAAAGTACCAGCAGCCCCACGCGGCTGGAACGCAAAAAGGATGAACAAGGCGGCTTTTGGCATGCGCATCAGAGAAGAGGCGGTGAGGATCTGTACGCAAAAACCCGCTGACCCGGTCTCGGTTATGATAGCAGCAATCGGGCATTCCTGCGATTCGTCCATGCCCCGCAGGGTTCGCCGGACGAGCCGCAGGCCAGTTTTCTGGTGGAGCCAGACCATCGCCGATCTCAGAAGTGTGTGCCTCCGCGCAAGGAGGAAGGCACAACGGGCGAGCAGGGCCGACGCGACTACAAAAGATGAGCTTCTGAGAACATACAAGATGGCCAAAAAGAATCTCACCATCGAGATCAAGCGCAGCAAAGAGGCCTGCTGGAAGGACTTACTGACGTCGGTGGAGGCCGACCCCTGGGGGCTCCCCTACCGCATAGTCATGAAGAGACTCGGAGGACACCAGATCCCGGCAACAAAGGACCCCGAGGAACTGAAGGTGATTATAGAAGACCTCTTTCCGAACCACGGCACAGGTACCAAAGGGCCGTCAACGGGAGGAGGGGGGGAAGCACCACGCTTCACTAGCTCGGAACTCCATCTTGCGATTAGGAAGCTACCCGCAGGCAAAGCCCCGGGCCCGGATGGCATCCCGAACGAAGCGATAACGGCGGTAGCTAACGTGGCGCCGGAACTCCTTCTGTACGCCT
>NW_014334578.1:0-1142 GCF_000341935.2 Cephus cinctus | reverse complement strand
CCATGTTACCGATTTGAAACCGTACATCGTCGTAGGAGGCGAGGATCCCAGATCCGACGACGAAAGTATAGAGGAGGTTCCCTCTACTTCTAACGATGGCGCGACAGCGTGATTCCTGTAGAACCTAAATTCCATAACAGACCTGTAAAATAATGTGTTTTGTTAAGCCTAACCGTTAAGTATTTCTAGTTACCTGTAGATAAGTTCCGACATTTCTTCCGACTCCTATATCCTTCGCATACCCTGGGTGGACCCATAGTACAAAGACCTGGCTGCATGAAGAAGAAAAAAAAAATATTCGGTATTTTGGAGAATTAGTTGCCATGTGATGTCCACCAAGAGAACTCCACTAAGAACGGGAACCGTTGTGCTCTCTTAACAGCCATAAAGGTGCCAAAGACCGGACGACCCTGGACCGACGACGGGTCCGACAAGGAATCGGAAGATGGGTCCGAAATCAGCTGGGCCACAGCAGCGGGAGGCGAGGAGGAGCCTCCAAACTGCGGGTCCAGTATGGCCACAAGGGAGCCGATAAGCAGCGGTCCCGAAGACCAGGCCGAAGAGCAGGCCACGGGCAGGCTTCCGGGGAGCTTAGGAAGGAACCTTCAACTCGCGGGAGTGGGGAGCCCCCGAGAATGGTTCTATCCCTCACCGCCTCAAGGGGAACTGTTAACATCGGTGCGGGAGACCGTAGGGATGGGGCCCACGCCAGGCTCAAGCAACGGGTCCGGCAGGCCTTCAGCGGTTCCGAAGAGGGAATCAATGTGGGAGGAACTTCGGCGCCGGAAGGAAGAGGCCAGCAGGGCACGTCGTCCCTGCTGGAACTGTGGGCGGCTGGGGCATCGCCATACGGAATGTACCCGAAAGTGGGGAAAATTTTGCCGCCATTGTGGCACGCGCGGGGTGCTCGCGGAGGAGTGCCCCGTGTGTGAGCACGAACGGAAGAAAGGCACCTTCCGCGGACCAAAGCCCCCAGAGAATTAGAGGGGAAAAGTAAAAGGGGATGTTTAAAGGGGGGTGGGCTTTTCATTTTCTTTTATTGGGAAGGGTTGCCGGGAAGGGGGGTTGTTCGTTTTTTTTTGTGGGGTACATAGGGATTAGCTTGTTAAGGGTATCAAGTCGTTTATAGAGTCTGGGGTTTC
>NW_014334577.1:0-41724 GCF_000341935.2 Cephus cinctus | reverse complement strand
CCTTAGTAACAATGTATAGACATATCCCACAATGCGAATATCAATAATATATTACTACAAAGTATAAAATGTATAAAAATATAAATAAATTTCAACATTCGATTACCGAATTCGATATTACGAAATAGAAAAAAATGTAGTGTAAAAAAGTAAATAGATTTAACTAATCTGCAAAATAACGCCGAAAGATGCTACCATAAATTAATATTTCCACTCACCATTTATTTGTACCATCGAACTGCTTGGGAAGTTTTACATCAACACGGCCAGACGAATCTGAGTTTGCATGATTTCCCGTTCTCGCAGCGAGATCTTGAAACAAAAAAATCATGCCAAATAACCAGCAGTCCAATGAAGGAGCCCTTCGAAATAGCCTTGACATAAATCTACGGATATTTCTACCCACCACTTGCTCCCCACATCAAAACTGAATCCAAATTTCTGCAGCGTCACAATAAACAATTAACACATGAATTTACATCGTTTTCTCAAGAATTACTTGTAAATTCCCAAATTATACGATGACACTTTTCTTCTCGCGACACTACGCTAGTTGTCACGCAATCCAGACTTTCTGCGCCGCTCTGTTCGAATGCAACGGCGGTTTAAATTTGAAACTTGGTATGAGCAAGTAGCCTACTAGTGTCGCCGGCCTACTAGCGTGTCATGACTTATTCACAAAGTTACATTTTTGAATACGATATTACAAATTAGAAAATGTAGGGGAAAAACTTCAGTTCATTTTTTAATAGCAGATAATAGATGACCTTCGTAACATTTCAGTCAATAGGTACAAAAAGACACAACTCTGACATAAAACTAAGCCATAAGCCAGTTGTAAAAATATTCCGCTAGAACCAATTTTTAACAGGGTTGTATGCAAAAAAGTACAAGTATCGGTGAAATCTACACCACGTATTGCCTTGTAAAATAAGTTGTTATCAAAGAAAAAAAAAACCGTCATTCAATCACGAGCTATACTCCCCTACTAAAATAAAGAATTTGGTTTTTTGATTTCAGATAAAGCTATCACGAGTTATCCTGACCACCGCGAGGATACTTTTTTCTAAGTTGTCACCGAAAATCCGGTCACGTCTGAGTTTTCAAAATTTTTAAATAAAAATTTTATAAAATATTTTTGAAACGTTGCTCTTTTATATGCTTAAAAGTTTAAATAAAATAATCCTTTTATTATATGTATTTAATAAAAGAAAGAGAAAATATACTTTTTTTAACCTTCGAAACCCATTTAACCCCTTAGTTTAGTCCAGCTTGCCGGCGCAGTTCAGTGAGGCAAGAGAGGAGACTGGACGCTGTCTGCTCACCTACCTTGGCCTGTGCGTGCAACGCAGAGATCACTACGGTGCGAGTGAGACGCGAAAAGGTCGTAGTGCCTCCTTTTCGCACAGCATGAGCGGGAGCGAGACGGCATAGCTTCGCGGGAACATTAACACTAGCTAGCCTGGGCAACCAACATAGAAGAAGAAGGTGCCTCACCAAGATCCCGAATTGCGATTCAGGAACCTATTGCCGTCTCACTCCCATTCATGCTGTGCGAAAAGGAGGCACTACGACGCTTTCGCGTCTCGCTCGCACCGTAGTGATCTCTGCGTTGCACGTACAGGCCAAGATAGGTGAGCAGACAGCGTCCAGTCTCCTCTCTTACCTCACCGCACTGCATCCACAAGCTGGGCATCATTAATGACGCTCAGTGTACATACATTGTATTTAAAACTTTTCTTTTCCTCTTTCTACAAGTTAATCTAATAGCATGAAATTTCGTAGCTTATAATTATTCCTTGCGCCGTTCAAGACTCGCATAAGATTATCCAATTTCTTTTTTCAAGTCGGCAGTTAAATAAATCACTTTAACTAGGTAAGCATGCATGAATTTTACATGCAGCTCGCACCATTATCAATTCACATGCTTTTGCAGCGTATCCATAAATTCTTACCCGTTTCGTTATTCCTACGACCAAAAAATATATTGCCAAGAATTTAAAGTGTAAAATTATTCTTACAATCGTGACACGATCGAGGGACACTTGGAGCGTAATGAATATTATGTATTTCCTATGGAAATTTTCAACTTCCTCTTACTGATTAATTACCACGTATAACAAGCCCATAGACGTTTTTATGTACTATATGTCAAAAGGACTCGCATTAATTAAAAAACAAAAAATTGTTTACATATATTTGATTCCTCTATACCGACTAGGCTGGGCTTAATTTGACAAGTAAATTACGCAATATGCAAAGATATAGGTATAATAAGAATTTACCTGATTACGATTTTTAATGTATTATGAGAAGAATATACGAACTTTGTTTAAACATTTCATCAAGCAAGGTTCAAAAATTTCGATCTTAGAGAAGTCAAAGTATGAGTCTGCCTATGTCTCCCTTGTTCTGCTACCCAAACAGAAAAAAATCACAAGGCTCAAAATAACTCCTTGTTAACGTTATCCTTGATTGATAAGATACCGAAAATAGTCTACGTTATTATCAGTTGTTCCTTAATCCGAATATTATTTAGTAAAATCTAAAAAATCGTATTACCAAACTTTTTATGCAAATACCAAAAAATAGCATAACAAGAGAAACAGGAATTATGTTTTTTGAATTTTTTTTTTTAAGATACAGCATAGAGAAGGATTCCAAGGATAAAAAGACTAAAACAGAAAATAAACGAAATAAGCCGCCTGTTATTTATCCAGGTGGATACCCATACGTATATTATATACCTCTCTGGGTATATAGGAAATCTCGCGTTTTAATCCTTTTTTGATTTGCTTCACCCGTTACTTCATCTACCTTAGACAGTATAGCGTCTGCTGCTCTCTCTCGCACAAAAGACTAGAAGACGGAGGAGAAGAGAAACTGGAAAGAATCCAGAAGGAAATCCAAGTAGCAACATATTTCATTTAGTTTTATCCAGTCGCCCATTTCCACCAGATCGATGCTTTCCTTTCGACCTTCTTTTCCTTGTTATATGATATCTGCCGAGTTTCCAAATCCACATGAAAAATACATCAAAGATTGCATATATAAATAAATATATATTTCCGACCCATAAACTCCATATTTGTAAATGGGAATCGAGGATACAGATAAAGTCCATGGAAAAGGAATTTTATTTTTATTCCATGCCTACCCGCCACAGCTAAAAAGAAGAGCCGCTACGTTACCGACCGCCGGTAACAAACTCTGTAACGGATAAAGTCGGCCAACATCATCGCGTTACGGAAAATTTCTATGTCCGCTGAAATTGACTTTCCTGCCGTACTTATAAGAATCTTCCGAAAGATCCTCAGAGATGCTATCGAGATCCGTCGGACGGATGAACGAGAAGCATCGAGGTCGAATAAATTGCACAACACCTGAACCAATTACTGCGTCAACTTCCAGGAGCTGCGTTACCTTGAGGAAACAAAGAAGAAATCGAATGACCAATAACGAAATTGATTGTATGTCAATAAAAATAATATCGAGGAAAAATTAAAAAAAAATAGAAACTTTATTATTAGCACGCACGACCACTCGGCCTTAGACTCTCCCTTCCATCCCAGCAGAGAATTACATCTTGTCACATTGACTTTAGAACTTTGGAACTTTATGAACTTGACATAACACAGCTTGGTATCCTAAGCCTAATTGCTGTTCGTATAAACGTATAAATTGACTTATGTTTCTAATCAGTCCGTTACGCTTTATCTCAGAAGGACAAAGATAGATACTGGCTCTTAAAGGAGATGATTATTTACTTTCCTTCCATTCTTCGAATCGTAGCCGTGGATTGGACACGCGGAGGAATAAAAGAAATCCTATTGGCTGTTACTTTTTTAAATTCCAGAAGAAAATTCGGTCAATCCGTCTTTTTTGCCGATCTCTCGGATATCATGGGGGTTGAATGTTACAACCCTGTAACTTATATTAATTAGCTCTCGGGTATAACATTAATGGGAAAGTATTTCATGGCTTGATGAAATAGGTTAAGGGCCTGCTGATATGGCAAAGAGCTTAACATTCAAACCAAAAGGGAATTCTGAACCCTTTAGTTTAACTCCAACGAATTTGAGCTTGTTAATCTCATGCGGTACGTGGGTCGAATTGAGGTTAATTCTGAACTTGATGCTGATACTTTTCACGCGTAATCCGATGAGGCGACTGGTGGTTGTACAATTAATTGTCCTCTGTATAAGCACGTTTATTCAGTAACGGTCATGGAAGTTGTCCGATTTGAAATAGAAGCGATGGAAAGGCTGTGACTTTGATTTGGGTTGGTATAGACGTTTTCTATAATTTAATCGAATTTTTGGGTTATTCGACTGTTAATGGAATTTTAGAAAGTATCCAAAAATGTGGGAATTAGCATTGATGCCAAATTCTGAGATGACGGAAAGAAGTTTAAATTACAGCAAACGACGTTTTTATGTAATCAGGTGTATCAGAAGCGAAAAAAATCTTTTTTATTTTTCCAAATAGTCCTTACTTGATTCTTTTATTTTACGACAAAGAGAAATCACCTGGGTCATTGATGATTCAACTAAAAATTGTATATACCGTACGGAAGGCAATATTTATAATTTCAATTGTCAAAATAACGCCGAATCACGGGGATTATTTTATTCCAATAAATTCATCGGCTTTAAGAATACATATCCCACTGGAAATGCGTCATAGACGTCCCTTATCGCATTTCATGCTGCAAGCTCGACTCGCATTTGCATTTATACAGTCAAGATAAAATGGAGTCAGTGGTATTCATAGAAACCGATAAAGCCAGATAACCCGAGTACATAAAAGCTAAAGAGTTTGCGATCGTCGTTTCATAAGGATTTGATGGGGTTTGATGCTTTAAAGAATTCGCGTTGAGATTTTCAGCTTGAAATCCTTTCAGCCGAATGTCTACAAGTGAACGTGGCTAAGATACGGAACATAAATATCTTACAGTCAAACTTTTATCAGTCGACTTTACCACTGATGTTCATGATGGTATTACCTATTAAAGTAAAAGGTCGAGTACCACTGATAACAAACCAAACGAATTTGTCTTATCCATTTTCAATTGTAAACTACAGCCTTTCTATGATAAAAAAAATATCATCAAATTATTCCACGTGTCCTAATCTTACGTCATACCAAAAATTGGACGATCGATCAAAAGTTCGTATTGCAAAAAGATGTTCAAGGTTCGGATGAAAGTACAGAAGAGGAAGAAAAAGAAAATGAAAAATCGTCCAACTCCTGTATCACCAAAGAGTGAATACGCTGATAGTCGATTACCGTATCTTTTCAAAGGAAATGGCTGGAGATTTATCACTCTGCAAAATTCTTGAAAAACAATATTTTCGAAAGCTCCTACGATTCGCAGCATGAACCCCATCATTTTGAATTGGTACCGTCAAATGCCATCAGGAACAAAGATATACGGTGTAGCGTACGAGGAGAACAGCCTGACTATATTTCCCTCTATTACGGATACTGGCAAGGAAATGTCAAAAAAAAAGACCACGTGGAGCGATATTGTGTCTTTCCTCTTTCAAAATAAAAATTCTTAAGAGACGTATAGCGATATCTATTGTCGCGCCACGAATAAAATATCGTAAAGTGACAAATGAACGGACGTCTTTAGAAAGCTGGAGAACCCTGTAGAAAAATTTTTTAATAGCGACTCTTCTTTTTTCTCAATATTAACAAGAAATATTTTTCTCGAGGAATTCAAACGATACAAAGATAATGGAAAAATGTCAGTCGATTACGCAATAACTTCGCTTTGTCTTTACCCCCTGCATTGACCTCCCCCTTTTCACTCGCAGTCAAAACAAATCGGCCCAAGCCTCGACCGAGGTTCCTAATCCCCTAGAGTGGCTTGGGGCCTTCCAGGAATTTTTATATTTTCCTCGGTCGCCACGTGCATGCACTACGAACACCTAATGTACATTTGGACTGAACACTAGTCGCCTTCCAATTCGAATAAAAATTTTGTATATTATAATATTTTAAAAAAAATAATATTTCTCTGTTTCATATGAATTCAAAGGTCCACAGATTCTCTTTTCTGTAATCACGTTGTCAACAGTTAAAGCAGTCGATTTAGCATTCTCAATGCGTAGAGACAAATTGATGTGTGACTGGCAAGAATAACGTACTTACATTAGTTGCGCAAATTGTCTACGTGTTTCGAATTTGGCACCTAATTTCGTTAAGCGTGACCACAGGTCTTCGTATTCCGGTTGGCTAATAGTATTTCGTTCGGGGAATACCCCTTTTAAAAATTCAATCGAGAAGGACGCCTCCACGTGACTGGATCACGTTTTACAAGAAGCCACAGGCGCCACCACAAATACTCAGCCATTAGTAACCCGACGGCTGCACAAAATGACAAATGAAAGAAAAAAACATTGGATAAAATAATATTTGAAGAAAATTGCATCAATTCAGGCATTCAGACGAGTCGACCTTTGGCAGATAATACAATTCCATTAATACCCTGTCTGTACCGCGTCCCCGTGGTAGACTCTCGAAATGAGATCTTCTTGTGTTAAAATTTGCAAAAAAGTTACGAAAACGAGCAAACTGACTCTTCAAGATTCAAAAACACATCTTGCTGTATCAGTTGCCTTAACTCTTCATTACATTTATCGTCGAGCACAACACACGTGGTACATTATGCATTTATAATGCGCGAGCAATGCATTTATAAATTTTGACATGCAATAAGATACGTTAAATTCACCAGCTCGAAATTATTTATTATTTTCTAATTCAGTAACTGCAATTTGCCATTCTGAGTATTTCGACTTGGCATGAAATGTTCAGGTTGTGAATTAACAAGAATTTATTAACAATCCAAAGATACGTGAAGGCAAATTACCATGTGAAATATTTTTCCTATAATATCAGCAAGTATAATTAAATGGTATGAGCCTATGAAAATTCGTTGAGAGTCACTAATAAATTTTTGCAAAACGATTGCCTGCATTTCAAGTACAATGAACTGAATCGTTGTTTTCGCGGTGATTCTTCAGAATTCCTTTACACAAGGCTAATTTATCTCACACGCGTTACGTGGTAGCTACTACCAACAACGAGTGCCCTCAGTATTGATCTAACAATTCATAACAGGAGCCCTAACCTCTAAAAAATAAATCCACTTTGACTGTACCCTCATAAATTTTCTATAGAAAATTATCTTCGGCTTCCATTCGCTGGACGCGCCAGTCTTGTAGCAATGCGGCAAGTAACGTGAAACCGTCCGGGAATTTCGCGTGGGTCGTAGAAATCCAGTATGCTCCTTGTTAACGAACAAGTAATTACAGTTGATCAAGGACTTCCGGTATCGCCTAATAAGAATCTGATCTGAACGTCTGTGTAAAGTATTGAAAAAGATAAACTCGGTTCAGTGATAAAAATCCCTTTGACATTGAAATAGAAAAAAATCACCACTCGGTAGTCGATCGCTAAACTTGGACCATAGAGATCCAACAACGCAATTCACATAACCAATACAGTGTATCCCAGGAGGGATGTGAATAATCGAATGATTTTGTGCAGCCATGAAAAATAAATCTGTCAGATTCGATTCCAGCAAGTAATTCGGCGAATCTGACAAGCATCCTCATACTCGGTCGAGGAGTCAATCAGCATCGAAGATTCGAAACGTATTTCTCCTTCTCTCTGCCCTTCGTCCTATTTGTTGAATTCCGTGCAAACGTTAGAGATTCGTTATCGCTAGTACTTCATTGAAGAAGTGATTCGACTGTAATTTAAAATTTCTCCGACCGTCTCGTCGGTCGCATACCAACGACTACGCAGAAGGAAATCGTGAGTCGTTAATTCGAGTAACCAGGAACAGAGAGGCTGAAAGTTCGCGCATAATAATTTTCACAGTCATTGATAATCAGTGAGCAGTCAATGAGCAAAACGAGTCGCTCGTGGGAATTACAGGTTACAGAGTCAAGCATGAGGGCGCGAATTAGGCTATTGGGCAATAAATTTTAGGACTTTAGTCTGTTACGTGTTCGGTGCTGTTTCGAGAGATCGAGAACAGTGTCACGCGTGACTTTGCGCGAAATGTTTGTTACTAACGCATCCAGGTACTGATATATCGCACGGTAACCGCGTATAAGAGTGTCTCGCTCCCACCAATACCTCAGCCGACGGCAAGGACGATGCGCCTATACAAGCCACGAATTAAAGCGAGACGCTCTTATGTGCAGAGTGCGAGGGTGCGAGAGAGACGCTCTTATACGCGCTACAGGGCTTTGCCGCGCCACCATAAAAAACGAGTGAGAGGGTCTTATAGGAAACCGTCGCTGGGAGCGAGAGAGACGCTCTTATACGGGACTCCTCCGACTCGTAACAGAAATGACGTCCCGAGCCAAGGGAAAATGCACTTCCTATCTGACCCTCCTGCTGTTATTTGCCGCTAACTTTCCTCTGGGATGCCATTAATGTCGCTCAGGGTATATCTGTATACATATAATAGCAGCTATCCTGAAAAACTGTAGGCTAGTTCTCATTCAGCGGTTATCAATTACACGCTTCTGTAGACTTAAGTCGGCATGGAGTTATGTCATTGGTCGTTTCGCAAATGTTCCGTTGGAGCCAGCCAATATTGAGCCTTTGTGTTGACACGAGTCGACATTAGCTGGATAACTGGAAACCGTCAATTGTCAGTCGGCTAGAGGAACCTTCCTGACACGTAGTCCGGTGTGTATGCGTAGTGGGGGTTGTGGACGAGCCAAGTTCATTCTGCACGCCGCTACTCAGAACGTCGCGACGTCTTAACGTGCGCGGTTCACTTAAAGGTGACGCTTTTAGCCGGTAGTAACGTTTCTTTTGCTGCGTTCAGCGATGCAATTATGGTTTGGTAGTGTCGCGATGCTGGAACGCGTAATTGCTGTCCGTGAGAATAACTAGGTCGTGAAACGAATACGTTTCTTCTCTGTTTTAATTAAGTAATTCACGAGATAAGGATATAGTGATGGATTCATAAGGATTTCTTTAGTTGTGAACCGAGTGATGTTGAGGGTTTGAAAAAAAAAGTAACGCTTTCAGTGTCGGGTCGAACGAAAAGTTTTTACCCAAGTGATTAATGCTCGCGTGTGCTTCGTTCGTCTATAATCGATTTTATTTCTGGTTTATGTTTTGGCCAGTGGGCTGTTTTACTTTAGTGTCAAATTGTTTTGTGGAAATCTTCTGAGATGATCGAATTACGTGAATGCCCGACGCAACCGCGAGTTTCTTGTCTGCGAAACGTCCGGCAAAGTGAAAATTGTGAAAATCCAATTCTGAATAGGAAATTGAAGCGACTCGTTGACATTTCTAACTTTGAATAACGTTTCTTTGTGGCTGAAACTGCAAGTGAAAAAAAAATGCAATAAACTTTCGATCGAAATCCGTTTCAAAGCATCTACCATGGTATTACTGAGTTCAAGATATCAACCACTTGTTGCTGTTGGATATTAAAACTCGGGTACGTACTTCGGATACATCAATCTATCAAAGTTTAATATAAAATCCCCTAGCAGGATCAAGAGGGATATTTAAAAGATAATAAAACAGCCATTTAACCGATACAGTTAGAAATAACCTAAATCATACTGCTTAAGTTAATTTTCAAATTCAAAGAGAAACGACTCGTCAGGAATTTCGTTGCTTTTATGTGACTGAATCGATAGGATAAATTTATTTGTTTCATTGGAAATCGAAAGGCTGATCATCAATATAACCAATCGATATCATGCTCATCAAAAGTGATCCTCATTCATTAAACGGTTTCCCGTAGCTTTGAGATTAAATTAAAGTGCCTACACTGTCCTCTCGTACATCTGTTCTTGCACAATAAAGCCAATGTAAGTAAATTCAATGAGAACAATGTCTTTTCAAAGTTCCTTGTTATACAGTGTGTCATAGAATTTTGTATTATTATTTATCATCAGCGGTCACGCGAAATTTTTATCATAATAAACGAAGATTGTCGCAGTGACGCAGATATTTAATTCTTAGTATCGTGTAAAAACTACTGGATTTACCAGTTTCCGAATCACGCTGGAATTTGACCATGATTTGTACACTTGAGACGGGAGAGAAACGAAAAATAAAAGTGACAACAGAGACAGTTTTTATATTGTCTTTTATATTTTTCTAGTTTCGGCGGAACAAAAGACGTTTACATTATTGTGATTGGACCTGTAATTATACCTGTTTATCATTCTTTGTATTTGATTTTAACGAGATTTTTTAATTACCGTATTTTTTGTCTTTTCGTGCAGATTGTTACTAATCCACTTCTTTTTGTAGTTTCTTCTAAATCTGCCTTTAAAAGATGTCTCCGCGGTTGATTTTCATTGGTCCCATAACGAACTGGTTCGTTTTAAATTACCAATATGCTATATGTGTGTCACATGCCAATTGAATGGTTGTTGGACATCGAGTCGCTAAACATCATCGTCACGTTTTCACGTGACTCGTTCAGTCGAAACACGTCGGATAAATATAATTGATAATAATAAATGAATTCACAGTGTCAAAATTAACTCCGATTAAGGATCGCACGGGATAAAACGTAGGATTCTTTATTTTTTTTTTCACGGACAAACAATACTTTCGAAGGTCCCAATAAAATATCGAAACTTGACTTTTGATATTTCAGCGAGTTAAATTCATGACTTACGATACCGATACGTAAAATCGACATAATTCTGAAAAATTAAAAAATTCTTGAAAACCTCCAAATACGTCATCTACGAAACACTGTGACAGTTGACTGTTTGAAAATGATCCTGTAAAATCACCCCTTGTATTATCAACTCATCCCGTGACAGCAATGACGGACGACATGAGATTTGACTGGTAAACCGAATAAAACGGCTTTAAAGGCATATAAAAATAACGCGCGAGTCACTTTACATCATGAAATCATAAATCTCGCGAGATTATCACACCACATAAATTTACAATGATTTATGAAATTCCGCCTCGTATTTTCTTGATAATCTTGATTCTAGTCATTAAGGTGAAAATAAAAAGAAAAGGAGATAATAATCCTAATATCCTTATTACAGCTCCGAGTCTCAGAGGCGTTAAGAGAGACGGTAAAATTATTCACCGGTAGAGAATTGCACAATATCACGTGAAACGACGAAATAGAAAAAAGAGTAAATCCTTGTCGATAAAATTCAGCCGTATTCGATTTTCTAATCGTCTCATGAAAATCTATGTATCTGGTTCTACATCTCGATACCCACTGACCGAAAGAGTTCAGACGCCATTGTAAAAACAATGGAGGAAACGGCCAGCAAGCTGGATAAATTAAAATTTATAATTCCTAGACAAGGCGCGCAAAGAGATTTTGACACGCAAAATACGTACAAACGTAAGGCCAGCTTGTAAAAATAATAATAAAGAAAGAAAATTGAGTCTAGCCAAACGTGACAGCAGACTCTGAATTTTGTATAATTATTTTAGAAAATCTACATAAGTCGCTGTAATGTAACAACGCACGCTCAAATATACTTAAATCATAAAACCAGTGGACACGACAAAAATCGCTGAACCTAAAAACAGCTCTTTTACCGGCCTATGTGAACCTGGCAGCCGACTTGAAAATATTTTCAAAAATGACCGAGTTGAACCCTCTTATCGAATTTTCTAAATCCTGCATCTCCGTACCCCTTGAGATTCAAACGAAATGAAGAGTGGTACAATCGGTTCCAAATACATCTCTGCGAACAGAATTTAATTCACTCTAGCCAGCAGTTGCTAGCGGGTATTTGTCTCCCCTCCAATTCCGAACTCTTAGGAGGTACAAATGAAAATCAAAGTGATACAAAGAGTTAAAAAGTCGAAAACAAAAATATTGTTGACTCTGGTGCCAGGTTCACATATGGTATTTTCCTCTGGCAAGGCGGCATTTCTCTTTGATCATCCTGTCACGAATCCACCGATACACTAATGTATCTTTTTTTATTGCAGCACAGCATCCAGCTGGGTTATCTGGTGTCCCCGAGGTGCAGGAACAAAACGATACCTGGACGAGCAGATCCCACAGAGCGGCATGGCCGCCGCCGAGGAAAAGTCGTTCTTCAACGTGAAACGAATCAGCGTTTCTCGAGCGACGAAGAAGCAAGCATCGAGTAAACGAATTAAAGAAGAAATGGCAAAAGATAACGAAATGATAAAATGAGCAGACCCCAAGAGAGACTGAACTTCGAAGCAATGAAGCTGATACCGTCTCACTTGATGAACGGCGACCAGAATCCAAACAAGTCATTGGAGATGCTGCCAGACTGCGACAGTCCGCTCAACGAGGGCCAATGGGAAAATCTAACGGATTCAGGAGTCCTAAATTCATTCTTGAACTTGAGCTGCCTAGAGCACGCGCCCCAACTCACCAGAAGTTCCTACATAAAGTCAATGATACTGGCGGCGATGGCGTCGCTGAGCCTGATAGCAAACGCCGCGACGATCTACTCGATAAGGAGGAACCGTCGGAAGCGACAGAGCTGCTCGGCAATTTACACATTGATTTTGCACCTGTCGATCGCCGATCTCCTCGTGACCATATTTTGCATCGGAGGCGAAGCGCTCTGGAGCTACAGCGTCGCCTGGCTCTGGGGAAACGTTGCCTGCAAGCTCTTCAAGTTCCTTCAGGTCTGGAGCCTCTACCTCAGCACCTTCATCCTCGTCCTGATCGGCGTCGACCGATTTGTCGCTGTTCGCTATCCAATGAAGAGTCTCAACACCGCACAGAGATGCAATCGGCTTGTGCTGTTCATGTGGATTCTTTCGTTCGTCCTTAGCATTCCTCAGGTAAGACTTTTCCTTTCTTTTCCTCCTGTTGCTCGATACTGGTTCATACCTTTCTGTGCTACAGGTATCATTAAGTTTTATGGAGAGCGAAGCGAATCACTCGTTGATCACCTTTAATATATCAACTCGAAGACTTTTAATGTATCTGAGGATGTCCAAGCATGAATAAAAGATGCTTGCAAGATTCATTCATAATCTTCCTTTGTTTACTTGCTCTTCGTGCAGCTTAACAGTACTTGTGTATATAGCTATAGTCTACAGGCACACTTTCCGTGCTATATTTGGCTAAGTCACGCATACCTTGATAAATTATTGATATCTTTTATTGATGATGTTGGGTACAATGATAATCGTCGTTCAAACTGTATAGAGCAAATTGTGCGTTGATTTGAATTTTGAAAGGTGATGTTTGTCTTTTGTGGTTATCAAGATCCATTAATGTTGATCTTTAATCTCTTTTTTTTTTTTTCGTTCATAGAAAATCGCCTTTGCCGGAAGTCGCGACCCTAATGCATTGTCAGTCGTAGTGATCGTCAAGCGTGGATTTTTTTATGGGTTTTTCTTTTAACGTCGATCCCTTCTTTCGATCATCGAAGTTTAATGAATTATAGAATAAGAATAATGAATCATAGTCAAGATTTGGTATATGAGAGATACGATGGAATCGTTGGAAATTAAGTCGTGCTTTGAATTAATGGAAGGGGATTCGTTTTGAAATTGATAATTTTTTCTTTGCAGCATCTCTCATTAAACGAGACAGATGAAAGTTTTTCCTTGTCAGGAAGTAATTCGTATAATTTCTTACATCTATGGCTGAGGATGCTCAATCGTTTCTCTGTAAGCCATGAGACTTTTTTAATGGCTTGAAAATATTTATGGAACTTGCTTTAGCCTTGCATCCTTGTTATATCTCGGAAGGATATTTAGTCGGTGAATTTATTTTTACTCTCTTCCTTTTATACGATGGAATCGCTGGAAATTAAGTCGTGCTTAGAATTAATGGAAGGGGATTCGTTTTGAAATTGATAATTTTTTCTTTGCAGCATCTCTCATTAAACGAGACAGATGAAAGTTTTTCTTTGTCAGGAAGTAATTCGTATAATTTCTTACATCTATGGCTGAGGATGCTCAATCGTTTCACTGTAAGCCATGAGACTTTTTTAATGGCTTGAAAATATTTATGGACTTGCTTTAGCCTTGCATCCTTGTTATATCTCGGATGGATATTTAGTCGGTGAATTTATTTTTATTTCTCTCTTCCTTCATTCCGCCGGCTATATTTATTTTATTCCCCTTCCGGCGCACTCTATACGAGCCGATACACCGTGAATTTGAGATTTTCAGGAATCCTATATCCTTCATCTATTATTCGGTATCGGGACATCTCGAATATTGTTAACAAGATGGCAGTGAAGAAGCAACGGATTTCAATGCGTCTCGAAACTTGATAATAACGAGGTCGTAGCGAGGCGTGGAAAAAAAAAAAGGGAATGAAGAAATTTGAAGGTCGTGTATTGATTTCCTGCCGTGCGATAAATTCAATCTGATCTTGTCGTCGATGAAGCGTAATACATTTAATAAGCTGTAAAATGATACCTATCTCCATTGAGTCTTGAATCACATTATTTTGGTCCACTGCCAGTTGGAGGCTGTTTTTGAAAATTATTTTTATTCCGTTCACAAGACGTATATCTGCTTTATTTACGAGGAATGAATAAATTTTATATCTACAAAGAAGATCGTACGGGCTCTCGTAAGCAGGATTAAGTGGATTTTACAGAAAAATAGAAGAAAAACGGATACACGCAAGATTGAAAATAAATTTCGAGAATCGCAAGATAGTCGCTGAAATTTATATAAAAATTGCACGAAACGCTAATGCATTTCATTCGTGCAGTTCCTAATGTTTTTATTTCGCCATTTAGTTTCAATGCAAAAAGTCCAAATGCTTTTATGACTTTCATAAATGTCCTTTGCCATATTTCTAAGATTCGCCTCTCTCCGTTTTCGTTCTTTCCAATCAAAACGTGCCGTAACCCTGAATACGTCGCGTTTACATTTATTATATAAATATGACTTTTTTCCCCGCAGAACAGGTATAACATACATAAAACCAGTCCGACCATTTTTTCGAGGTCGTATACCGTCGTTATCAAGACTTCTCCCTCAGATTTCATGTTCTTCATATTTTTTAAACTGTTTCAATTTTTTTTTGGCCAAAATCACCTCGCGGTTTCTCGGCATCTGACTGAGCAGAAGTGCCACTTACAGTTCAGGGTCGTGGTTTCCATTGCAAGTGACATTCGCCTACTTACGCACACGGACTCACAATCAGACTCAATCATATATACATACGCATTTTGACATACAATTTTTTATCGATAAGAAATCTTCACTCTATTCCCAATTTTAATCACCAAGGCAAAAATTTATTGATCCCAGATGAACAAAAGCCAAATTTGAAAATTTCTAATGACTATTGAAAAATGTTCTTTAGGGTTTAAAGGAGGCTGAATCTGGCTCAAAAAATATTTACCCAATTAATTAATGTACGATATATTATAACATATGTATGTTATAATATAATATGATATATTATAACTATTATTATTATATGATATATTAACTATATTATATGGTATATTATAATATAATATGATATATTATAACATATATATATCCGTAGTTATTTCTGAATACCAATCAATACATTTCGAGAATCAATAGATACTCCAAATCGATGTAATTTGTCCATACGGTACAAATACGGTAAAAATTTGCTGAATAATCTCAGTGAGGATACCCGACGATACAAACTTTTTCGTAACCTCCTAAATCCTAGATCCATAGATCCCGCAGCGTTCGTTCTTCGAATGTAGCATGGGCTCCGAGAGCGTCTTAAAAAAATCCAAAAAATACGCAATCGAATTACGCGTATTATCGAATTTCAGTTTCATCCCTACTCAGCCACGAATCCCAATAGACGGCCGATCGATCAATCAGTTTTGCACAATAAATACAGCTCCAGTTGATTTCGAACCTCGACAAGGCAAATATCCAAAACGTTACGTATCTCGGTGGCCTGAATAAAGGAGAAAAAAAAAACTATTTTTTTTCCACCATCAATTCAAACCTGCCGATACCGCATGGAAAACATCCATGAAAAAAAAAAAAATAATAAAAATCCGCTGACGACCGATCGACCCAGTTTAGAACTAGCGAATTCGCATCCCTCGGAGGTCTGTTCTATAAATCTGAAAGCTACAAAGTCTGGTACATCGCGAAACGGATAAGGTCGGTCAGCATGACTGAAAAGACGTGCAGAATTTTTCAAGAGGATTCAAGAGGGATACCAACGTTTATCACCTCTCCTCTCCCGCCCCTCCACTCATCCTCTTTCACCTTCAAACTCCTCCCCGCCCCCAGCACTTTCTCCTACCGGCTGATTATTTTTAACCCGACGCCTCGTGATTTAGAGATCACTCCAAGATATTACTCGAAGATTCATGTTATGTCATTCTGTTGACAAGGGAAACGCCGCGTTCGCGTCTTATTCGATGATTGATAACGCCCTTATCAAAATTTGGCTACGGCGGGTCCTCAAATTCAGCGTGAACATTTCGTTTAATTATTCCAAGCAGAAAGCCGTACCTTCGCGCTGAATCCGATCATCAGCTTGCTCAATGGTGCCGATAAGGACTGATGATGATGAGAGTCAACCATTATTGTTCCGTGTCACATATCCGCATATGGAGTCTCCTCTCATGGGTACCAACCTTCTAGAGTCTGCGCTCTCTACGTAACAGGCGCCTAGTGACTTGACGCGCCTCATGTTTACATAGCAAAGTTCACTCGTCTCCGATCTGCAGTGACAGTTGGTATGGAGAGACAGAAAACACTTGGCCCACGTGTGCACGTTACGGGGGAATCCCCGAAGTATCGCGAAGAGCTTCGCGTTGGTGGCGATCCGGCGGCGGGGGCCACCCTCGAAAACAATGGGTGACTGAGCAGGGTGGAAGGGTGAAAAATAGCCTGGAAGCCAATCGCGTTGAAAACGTTTTATCAGGGTGAGATTTCATGACCAGATCATCGATCAGGGAGACACGCGGACGCGTGATAAAAGCTCATGAGCTTGCAGGAGGGACACGTCAACCTATACAATGTCCGAGGGTAGGGTTGGCTATGTTGGGATTTGGTCTGAAACACGGAGGAAGCTAGGGGGCATAAGGAGGGATGGACGAAAGTAAAAATAAATTCGAAAGTCGCTGCAAACTTGGAAGAGTGGAATATTGGAATCTGCCAGTCTAGTTTGAAATTGCTCGACTGTTTTTGGAATGGCTTCTATTTCGATTCTATGCGAAGAAAAAAAAAAAGTTTGTACTTTTGCAACGACAGCACGCGTCTAGTACGTGGGCTACGTATCTACTGTGCGTATTAAATTTTCGAAACTTGCTGATCGAAGCGTTATACAATCCGGGGAATCCCCGGGAATCCGGTAGACCGATTTTAGTTTTCTGCGGCTCTCCTCGCGAGCACTCGTGCCCCCCGAGTATAGCGTGTAATGGTATACGAATCGATAATGTTTATCAAAAGTCGGCAAGACCCGCACTTTGAAAGTTGGGGCAGGTCAGGGATGAAGTTACGATAAAAAAGGCCTGACACCGTCAGCGAGATGCGTTCAAGTTTCGGGAGTTGAAAAATTGACTAACGGACCACCTATCTTCTGGCGCGTCATCGGGTAATAGTCACCGCTAGTCAATCACCTGTTGAATGTTTCAGTAGTTTTTTCGAAGTTTCTCCACGTCGTCGTTACTACGGTCGTCATTTAAGAATTCACCTTTAGGATTTCGCGCCGAAGCAAGAACGGAACTTTAACAGCCCAAGGAAGCTTGCGACGGCGAAACTGATACTGATACTAATTATCATGGGTGGGAAGAGGCTTAAGTCGGAGTCGAGTGGAGGAAGGCCCGATCTCGGTAATTGGCAGGCAGCGCTTGACGGGAAAAAGAAAAAGTCGAGAGGTAAAAATGTTGACTGAGAAATTGCCATTGGGAAACGTTAAAGAGAGAAGAAGAAATATAATGCTGCGATTGACGTCCTTTGTTAATCGTCCATTTTTTTTTCATTTTTTATACTCGACATTTTTTACACCCTTTTTTGATTCTGAAAGCATTTGACTCTACGAGAGACCCCCCGAAAAGGGTCAAAGTAAACATACATGTATGTAGAAACCCGTGCTTACGCAAAACGACGTCTTCTTCGTTTACAGCGGATTCTTTTGAATTAAGAAGAAAGACCTTTACAATTAATCAAATAAACCGTCGTTCACACCAAATCCAATTTGCCTTCTGCGACCGTCACAAAGCTGGTTGATCAGTCTTTATTTTTCATTTTCGTTTTTGGTACTCAATCTAAGGCTAAGCATCGGATGACACTTTTGGTCCAGCAGTCAGTCTCTTGTTGACCCACGAGAAATCGAGATAATTTAATTGAATAGAAAAGATGCATGAAAAAAAGAACTGGTTCCACGTGACCTTGTTATCCCGTTACGATAAACGAGAGGCATATAGATTGATAATTAAGAAGACAACAAAGATAAAGAATACCGACCGTTGATTTGGCTATTGATAAAATGCTTTCTTTTATTTCAATTTTGAACTATACGATTCTGGATCAAAAAAACGTATGTACGTGTATAGTATAACCCCTGGGGATTTTAGTGGTTTTATTTTTTTTTTCCATTTATTTCTCACCTTTTTCTTCTTTGACTTTCCTCACGTGGAAAGTCATCGAAGATTTATCTCATAAGACTGCTCAGCTTTTACGTATCTTTCACACCTTTGGAAATCCTATATGAATATCCTCTAAAGTGGTAATTACTAAAAGCTTCAACCGCTCGTTCGCGCTTTACCTCGTACACCAAAAAGCACTCGGCTATGCCGAGTGAAAGAAAGGAGAAAGAAATTTTGAAAAATTTTCAAACGTCTGATTTCTCAAGACATTCTTTGGAAGATTATCTAGCTCAAGCTCCTCCTGTAAGCCCAGCCGAGTCGAGCTTCCAGTTTAAGATACATTCAAGTTCCAAAAATAGCTGACGTTTACAACCAGTACACAGATTTGCGAGGATAAGATTTTTCACGTTATCGCCGGCTGTTGGAATTTCCAATAAGTTTGTCAACGAACCTTACGTGAGTACAATTCCTTGATGTTACTAAAAGAATTTCAGCTTTTGATATCTTATACTCATTTTACCAGGAATTGGAACACTGTGGAATTGGCTGTGAAATATCTCCAGGATCCTGTAACAGTCTTACATCCAGAACTAAATCTGTGTAAATGGAATTGTGCCAGCATCCTTAGAAAACGAAGTCGACAAGCCATCGATCATCCCTCTTGCTTTAAGGTCGCAGCTGGACCCTCCTAGAATTACTGAGATTGCTCCTGGACATGGTGGGAGACAATCGGCTCTTGAGAAGGCGTGAAAAGGCCGGTAGAAAGAAGAAAACAAGACAGATAGAAATAGGATCATCTCAAACGGAAGCAGAAGCTAAATTATGAGTGCTGAGGTTGCAGACTGGAATCGGCCATTTGGTATAGACAAATTTATTATCTACGTTTATGAATGAGGTTGCTGATGCTCGGCATCTTTTATTTAAAAAATAATATAACAAAATTATTAATACAATTTTCGCAGGAGGATCTTTCGAGGCACTTCGTCCATGATGAAGACGGTCGTTAGTCTCTGGCGATGCAAGAATGAAAAAAAGTCACGCGACCCAGGACGAAGATTCTGCAATGAAAGACCGGATATTTGTTTCTCTCTTTTTTTTTAAACAACCAGTTTAAATCATGACTATTGTATTCCTAATGAGTTGACACTGGGTCAAGCGGCCATCTTAAAATTCTTGAATGCCAGTCACAGGTCTTTCCTAACCGAGCGTTGATTATAGTCGGCGATCATTGTCTGGTTTTGTTTAAAAAAAAGAGAAAAGAGAAAAAAATATAATTAAAGAAACCGTTAAAGCAAGATGAGCCACGAGGAGCGAAAATTAATTACTAACGTACATAAGTAGAAATTAAGATCAGCACGGTGTAGTGTAAACGCGACTTGAGTCAGCGAGGAATTGATCTTTGCCGAATAGAGAATTAGCATAACACTGGATAATGAGGAGCTTGCCAATGAGCTCATTAATTTCCACCTCGGCAAGGGCAGTTAAATTAAGCCTCGTCGATCAGTAAAAATTCCATGTTCACCGCGACGCGACTTCGATGCCGCAAATATGTCACTGCTCGAATAAACAAATGTATTCGGCAACTGGGCAGAAGGAAGGGAAACTCAGCGCTAAGGAATCTGCTTAAGAAAGTTTTCAAGGAGTCGCTGTCATAATTTTTATGAAGCCGTCAGACGTCGTCAGGGATTCCATTACTCGGAATGTGGATTATCGGCGCTCATCCTAGAGACGAGTGAAACAAAGTAATTCCCGCGTTGCGCCGCCTCACTCGCAAGAGAGATTCGTTAGTGCGAGTTCAACCCGACAAGATCATCTTAATCTGCCGAAGAAAGGCAAAGTGTTGGAAAAAGTGGATAAAGAAAAAAAGAAACGTCTAACGGGAACCCGCTTGGTTGGTTTCGATATTTTCTTGGGATCCGACAACAAGGTCGTCCCATTTATTGCACGGCTAAATTTTTCATCCAAATAAGTAATAGTACAGTATAATATACAGTATATAATATACAGTACAATAGTAAGCATAGTACAGCTCTATCCTTAGGAATGTACATTTAGAAAAGAAAGAAACCAATTATTCTCAAGTATCGATCCATCCGTGGTTACAATACCTAAGGATCAGTTTGATATTTAAGCTGCGTCCACAACGATACACGTAGAGGATACCTGGGGTACAAGCTCGATGATACGTCTCGTACAAGTTATTAGGGACCAAGAAAAAAAAAAAGAAAGGGAAAGAGAAAGAACAAAAAGGAAAGTGAGGGTCTAAGGTGAATCTTGAGGGATGTTATCGTAACTTTAAGAACGGACAATCGCATTGGCGCCACCGTCGCTCAGGCTAAAATCTAATTTCTTCTAAGGTCCTCTTATTTCTTAAAGGTGTCTTAAAGGTAATTGCACTGCTTGTCCTTGCGGTTCAGGACAGGCCATCTGTCACCCAGGATTACTCCGATTTCTTGTTGTGCCAACTATTAAGGGAGGCTCAACGTCTTAGGGGATGATCGAGTTTCACTTTTTTTTTTGTAACTTTTTTTTTTTTTAATTTTCTCACATTTTATCTTTACTCGATACGTATCGATCGGATTAATCTGTCTTGTGCAATTTTTTCTGTAGTTTATTCAAGGCCTTTATTTTCTTTATCGCACCCTCGCTTTAGCTTTGGATTAACCTATGCAGCATCCCTGAGGATCTTTAATGAATATACTTATACATCGTCGTATCGAAATGCCGGGAGCGGTACATCCTTCGATGAACTTTCTTATACTTGCTCCAAGGGTCTACCGAGTTACTTCGTTATCCCTTATCGTATCAAGGTAACACGTACACGCAGACCGAATCTCCTGATAGCGTAGTTCGCTCGGCAGCTCTCAGGGAGATTGTAAGAGACTGTAGAGTACGTTCGGAAAGCTCATCGGTATCGTTAATAAAAAAAGGATAACATGTCAGAATTGCTCCGTGTGAGATTTCCGAACGCATGAACCGAGCGCTAGTGGTATCCGGGGCTCCTCTGGGATTCCCCTAATTCCCTGGAGTCGAACACTGGAAAATCGCGGTTTCCCGTATATCACGATATGTCGCAATGGTTCTTCGTCCCGATTCGCAAATATATTGATTCATGCGATATTTATGGGCTATTAATACTCGTCGACCTGTCATTTAATCGAAATTATCGATTTTCCTGTGCGACATCAAAATAATGATTTTTTACAAAATTACTTTTCCTGTTTATTAAATCCACTTATAAATTGACATATTATGCATATCGAATATCGTATCGATATGTGACATTCTTATCGTCGTATTTTTATACGAGATGCAATTAGAATAAATTATGTGAGTTACACTTGTCGTCCAGAAATATGGAATCCTTCGCTGGATAAGATTCAAAGCCGAGCGAAGTGACACGTGCTTTGATTACCTAAGGGAGCGGAGGGGGAGGTGAAATATGAAAATTAATATCCAATTCAGAATTTACACCGCTTTTTTTTAATACTGTACTCGATCAAGGCCGAGTCGAATGTGCGCGATCTAATTAAAACTGGAAAGTAATTCACGCCAAAGTGAATATAGTATATATAATTATTTATACGGCGAATATGATATATTTTTACAATCGACTTGAAACGATATCAAGTGATTTATTGCGTTATAACGATATATTAATGATACACGCGTTCGGGTGTACAATGAGCGGTGAGAAATGGACAAAGTGCGAAATAAGGAATAAATATATTTTTGTAGTCTCGAATTTTTTTTTTCTCTTTTCATTCTTGTTTCCGTTCATTTTAACGGGCGGGAAAAATTATAAATTGGAATGCGGCGAAAATTCAATGGCAGTGCAACCGAAAAATGTGTAGCTACCTCGAGGACTGCTTTTTGTGAAAGTGGAGAAATTTGATAATGGAGCTTCCATTCGTGCGAAAAAAATGAGCCCTTAATTGAGGGTTTACGTCTTCTTGCGATTTTCTTTTTGAACGAATCTTTGTACCTGATAAAATCTTTCAAGGGGATGAACAATTTACGCGCGAAATACGAAATCGCCGTGATAATTCTTGTGGGTCGTTAATGTTCTGGAAGTACTTGATTGTAAATTCGATTACGTCGTTCATCTTGTTAATGGACATTTAACTTTTGCTTTACTTAATACGTAAAGTCCGACAATTTAAGTTCGATCTGTTGACGAAGTCTGGTTCACCTCGTTTTCTCATTGCCAAGTAAAACTTTGGCCTTGTCATTTCAGTAGGAGTTTGCTAAGGTAGTTAAAGTCAAACTTTGACGGGTAGATAATTATTCATCAATAATTTTGAGAATAATGGGCTTTCCGTTATTTTGCATTATTTTTATGATAATATGGGAAAGTAGTGTGAAAAAATAAATTGAAGGTAAAAATGCATGGAAAACGAGCACGTAGGAGCCGTGGGGGAGATTATGGGGACGGTAGGGAATATTGGAGACAAAAAAAAATAAAAATTAGCGCGGTTGGCGGGTTTCCAAAAACTGGATAAATGGGCTAAAGATAACGAAATGAAATTAATTCTCTGGTTAAATGTTTCTCTCAACTAATTTGTCAGACTTGAAAAATTCTGTATATTTACGCGGCGATTGGAAACCCAAAAATGTTGTATGATTTTTCGTTAATAATACAAATCACCACGTCAGTGAATTTTTTTTCTTAAATTTTGACAATTTTCAAGCCGTGCTTCAATTTCATATTATTCACGCACGTAGGCACACCGGCAGACGCACAATCGACACGTTTCTTAAGCATTTTCCTCTTTCACTCTTAGCCTTTTGAAGTTCGACCTAAAAACCGTCGAGTAAAAAAATGGCTGTCACAAAACCGCCCTTTAAACTTTTTTTCTTCAATTTATTGCTGATTTTCAGGGCGAGAACGTGATGAAAAAAAAAATTATATATCTTGACACGATATGAAGGTTTTAAATGTCATGGATTTCCCACAGTGCCCCACTTCAATATCTTACGTGGGTACCAACCCCCAACCCCACGTGTGGATTATTCAAATTTCAGCCTCAAAATGTTTGACGCTTCCAAGTTAACATCTGATATCGAGTAGCTTTCCTACTCTCTTATATTTTATTATCCTCAATTATTTTCCAGATGAAAACAATTTTTCAACCAAGTTTCCACGCCTACAGCACCAGAGTCTCGTTTACGTCATAAATTTTCTTGTTACGCCAGAACGTGTTTCGGGAAACCAAAAAAAAAAAAAGAAAAAAAATATAAAAAGAAGTAAGAAATTTATAGCAGTCTGCGTCGGATATTATCAGCGCTGCAAATTACGTACGCGGCGTCTGCGTCGACGTCGACGTCGACCGTCGGCGTGCGTCTTGGCGGAATATTCTCGATAATCGTAGCCACGCACCGTATTAAGGCCAATAACTTCCAGTTTAACGATCATCTCAATGCGGAGGCGGCTGGGCTCCGTTTACAAAATTAAATTAACTTTTCAATTTAATATGAAATCATGTTCGACTATAAAGAGAGAAAAAGGGATATTAACTCCCTTGGGATTTTACTTCATTGTATTTCAATAATATATTAAGGATAAATGCAATATTACGGAAAAAAGATCTTGTTTCTCCCTTTCTTTTTTTTTTCCCCCCTTTATTTCTCATATACTTTTTTGCGTTTTTCAAGATCAACATGTTTTCAGATTTTATTACTCCCGATCGGTATACGTTGCTTTTTCATATGTCGCATTTTCACGTGTCTTTATGTATGTACGTGCACGCACAGCATATTGCATAAGTATAGTAAATTACATAAGGAGCTTCGAGTCTCGTGTAATCAAAAGAAATTTTATTAACGATGGGTGAAACTCCATTTTTTCCCGGTTCTGCCGTTTAAGCTACGTGCATACGTAATTATATATATATTTTTTTTTCAAATTCTAACAATCTTTTTTTACACGCGTCATAGGTACGCTGACTTAAGTTACGAGAGTTTATCATCCACTGGTGATATTGAATTGTTAGACGTCACCTTGAATTAGGTATTTTACACCTTTTTTCCCATATTACCTTAATTCATTTTAGATCTTCCCAAAAGAGCGTCGATTAGTTATTTTATACCGGGTAGGTCGAAAATTCAAATCTTTCTCGACGAGTTTTCCGACCTTGATAATTGGTATAAGCTAATTAATATTTTAAACGAATTTTTTTTTTACACCTGGGTTAGATTGGTGATTACGTTTTTTTGTCTATGGTTTTTTTTTACAGTGTCCTATCTTTCATTTGCATGCACGTTTTGAACCTTCCCTCAAAAAAAAAATAAGGTCAGTCACGAACTTATTAGAAAAGTTTTCAGGAAACGAGAATCTAAAAGGATTACAATATTTGATACAAGGCCGGGCGTGATATCCTATCTAATCGGTGTTTATTGAATTTCTTCTTAGATCCGCGGCCCTATATGAGAAATAATAACAGACACCCGTTATGCAACTGTAACGTACATTTGCATATTATTATAAAATTTAGATATTTTTAGTTTCTTCTTGAAACGTCACATTTCTATGTTATTTACGTGGCTATAGAAATTGCGATAAATTTGCGAATTATAAGTATTCTCCTCTACCGTCCAGAGCTTTTACCTCGATTGCAAAAAAAAAGGCACTCACCTCTCTGATAAAAATTACAGAGCATTATCGAAATATTCACGAACCCTAATTTTATTTCATCGTGTCCAATTGCTCGGCAATTTTCAGACTCGGAGTTATCGTTATTATTTTAACTGAAGGAACGGGAATCGATAATTTAGCCGTAAAGCAAAATTGAATAGAACGCGTCATCGTTTTTCGAAATTTCGACAATAACAATTTTACGCAAGTAACAAATTAAATTTGCCTTTCGAGAGACTGTGTGTAACTAAATGTTTCTTTTCAGAAAAAACGTACAGCATGATTATTTGATACCCGGTTCTACCTAGCGGGTAAAACACGAAAAATACATTGAACGAGAAATTCTGTTATTCTCAAGAAGAAGAATATTTGTAAAAAAAAATTGACATTTAGCATAAACAAGTTTCAAATTGAAATTACCCTGGAAATCAAGTTTAACTTTTATAACCGTTCGTTTCAATAATACATATAGCTCGACTAATCTATATTTATGATTGACCAAAAACGAATTTTCTGCACGAAAACTATTACTATTCCCATTATCGAAACAGTCACGAGGACAATTTATATAAAGGAATAAAAGATAGTAATCAATAAAATTGTCCAACGTCACGATTACATGTAAATTTGTCCATGAAAAAGAATGACAAGAATCGGCTGTCGAATGAAATGAGTATCAAGTCGCCCAAGGAAAGACGCGCGGGACCCGTCGAAGGGCTAACGCTGTCGGTAACAGAAAATGCACTGCGCAGTCGGTAAAGAAGGATAAAAAGATTAATGAAACCAATTACAGGGACAAAAAGTAATGTAAATATATTGTTCGATGAATAAATAATAGTCTTAGAGAAATAAAATTGTACAAAGCTTCGCACGGCGACACGTAAAGACTGACAAAATCGAATGAATCGCAGTTCGTTAAATGATCGATCATCGCGCCGACTCTTCACCTGGCGGCGAACGACCCAAGTTCCAACACAGAGCGCAAGGCCTGTGCGCATTCATACGAAGAATTCCTTTGAGCGTATCGCCCGTGACTCGCCGCTCGCCGCCGCGTCTCCTGTATCTACTCCTCCTGCGTCTTCTGCCTCGCCTGCCGCCGCGACGACGGCGACGGCGACGCTTCCCGCGTCGTCGTCTTCCTCGACCCCTCCGCGATCTCATCGAGCGATGCTTGCTACACAGACCCAGGATTCCCAATTCCTGAGTCGCCACTTCCTGACAACCGGCAGCCGTTTCCGCTGGCAGGCAATATTGGCCGTGTCCTTTCTTCAGGATTCCATAGTCGACGCCACGTTTCAGGGCTGAACGCATCTGAATTGGACAAGGAGAGACGGAGGAGAATCTTTTTATTATGTTATGTAGTCAGGGGAATCCCCTAGGGAGTTGAGAGTCACGCTTGGAAATTCTCTTACGCGATTGGACGTTGAAACGAGGATTGTGCGTATGAAAGCATAAGATTGGAAATATTTTTGAAAATTAATTGTATTTTTTTTTTCGCTCGTGACTCACCTGTCGTTTTACCGTTGACTCTGGCAGGTCGTATTCGGTCGTTATGTAATTCATGATCTCTTTTGACGTTGAGCCACGGACATTCTGAAGCTTCTTAATGGCTGCCAAGATCTGGGCCAATGACTTTGACGACTGCTTCACCATGATTTATGACATGGGACGTGTGTTGATTTTTGAAAAGAAATAATGATTTTTGGATACCAGCAGGTTTTTGTGTTCTTATAGGGGCACTTTTTTTCCTCTTTTTTTTTCTTTTCTACGCTGCTAACCAAGATCGAACATCGCCGACGAACGTGATTTTTTTTATTTACTGGATTTCTCACGTTACCGAATCATCTCGTGCGACTGAAGTGAATGACGAATCAACAAGCGGGTTGATGGTCGTTAAGAGAAATAAAAGAAAGTGAATATTTGTCAGTTGACAATCTTGATGAAGAAGAAGAAGGACGTGCACGCGCGATTATCTTTTACTGTTTTTCTTGAATTTAAAGACATTTTTTTAAATAATTATCGTCCCTTATACTTTACAGTCGCCTCTAGTAGCTCTGCAAATTATTCTGCACCGCTGGACGGAATGAACGTAAATATTTATTGTTTGGTCATCGAACCAAAAAATCAGTTTTACATTACATTCAGTCGATCATCGCAGTCGCCCGTATTTTCAAGTTTCGTCTAACAAAAATACCTGAAATCAAGTAAACTTTTTGGCGACTCATAAAAAATTCATTACCTCTGAGAACAAAGGAAAGAAAAATCAAAGAAACTCTCTCTACCAGTAATTTTTCAATTTTTCTTCCATTTCCAAAATGCCAAAAGTCATAAATCCACAATATGACCAATCGAAGAGCGCCAATGCCGTCTGTCTCGAAAGTAAAATTGAATAAGAGACCAAAAAGTCCAAAATCTTTTTTTTCAAAATCAATTTTCATCCGACCAGCAAAATCGAGTACCGGGTACCCGTCCTCGCGAATAAGATACGTCAAAATCTAAGTGGTCGCACGTGCTTTTTTTTTTCCTCCGCCAGCACGCCCGTCCGACGGGAAGTTCAATTTGAATAAACCCAATGCGTTAATTAATTTTATAACTCCAGGCTAAGGCTATCAATGACACGGCCAGAACTCTTTTTTCAGCGGCCATACGATTATGCGGCATTCTCATCCTATGCCGTGTGCCCGTTCCGAGGTCAGGGTCACGTTGTCACGATATTTAACACGTTTAATACCCATTGGCTATTCATGCTTGTCAATTCATTTGAATAATACTCGTATTCCGCGTATTGCACTAATTCCCCAGTTCTGGCATTGAGTAACGAACGACCCATCGCGCAGTGGAGATATCGGCGAGGTGAAAATTTTCAGATAAGCGGAAAAAAGTAACCCAAGCAATAAAGAATGAACGAAATGAATGTTTCGCGTTACGTTAGAAAAAAAAAAAAAAAAAAATTTCTTTGCGTGCTCCAACTTTTTTTTTCCCCATATTCGCTCGAGGATCCTCTGCAAACTCAGGGAAGTTGCCGGCTGTTACGTTACAGCAGTGGGGAGGTGGAACACAAAAAATTGGAGGACGGACGTCGAAAGTCTTAGACATATGGTGAATTAGAAAAAAAAAAAAAAAAAAAATTTCTTTGCGTGCTCCAACTTTTTTTTTCCCCATATTCGCTCGAGGATCCTCTGCAAACTCAGGGAAGTTGCCGGCTGTTACGTTACAGCAGTGGGGAGGTGGAACACAAAAAATTGGAGGACGGACGTCGAAAGTCTTAGACATATGGTGAAACAGGTGATTGTCGGGTAATATGATAGAAGATAATTCCATTCGATCATTGGTTCATTATACGGTCCATTAGTTCCGCGTTGCGACATCCCGGAACGTGGAAACTGACCGATGAAAAGATAAATAGAAAACCAGCCTGAGAAATTACGTGTCAGATATTTGTATGTATGGGTCAATGCGACGTTTTGGTAAATTTGTCAAAAGTGTCAATCAATGAGGAAAAATTTGAAATCAATTTCTGACATTTATTTACAACGCGGCATCAATTCCATTTAATAATCAGGCACTCGAGTCACGGATCGGCAGAGTCTTGATTTTAAGTTCCTCGGTGTTTTCATTTGCATTTTGATATCAAAATTTGTAATTTCATCCTGAAATATCCGTGGATGACCCATGGCTATATTTATGAGTAGGAGTCAAGTAAAAGCTATGACCCCGGATATGCTGGGTGAGTTATTTTCGAAAAAAGTAATTGGTCTTTCCGAAGTCTCCTGTGGATAATCGTGAAAGAAAAAAAAATTGTTTACCTGGACAAATTACGATCTTCAATATTGACAGAGGCTATTGGGTTTTTCCATGAATTTCACTATGACTGGCACTTGGCCCTCTATGTGGGCATAAAGCCATAAGGAATTTTTTATCTGTCCTCGATTATTTCAATCACCATCCACACAGACCTCAGAATTTACCTGACTCCTCTTAGCCTGAGGAGTCATCCTGGGACTACCCGCGGGAACGTTCTGAACTGTTGAAACCTCCAAGATTTAAGGATTTCAATATTTTTCGTCCTTTGTCTTTGCTTTCGTTTATGTAAAACATAAAAAAATATTCAGGGACCCGTTTCACCGTGGAATTTATCTCGTTTGCACAGAGGGGACTAATGATCTTGGTGGAACGAGAAAATAAAGGAGAACAGAGGGGATGATGGGGTATTAAAAAAAAATAAGGGAAAAAAAAAGGGTAGCGAGAGCAAAGGGGCGGAATTCAGAGCTCTGAAAAAAAGTAATAATCTTGGTAAAATAAGATCGAGTCGATTTGCTGAAAACGAAATTAGCCGATTCCTCTCGGTCGCCCCTACAAATAAAAAGAAATCATGATTACAAAGATTTCATCATCAGATTTCTCTGCTAACATTGACTAACCTAACCTGACCCTTAGTCGAACGCTGAAAATTCGTAGCACGGAGGACCGCGTCCCCTCCTTTTCGAAAGGCCTCAAGAACGACAAATCCTAATGTTTTCTCGTAGTCAAATAATTTAAGGGATGAATGCTTTCTTTTTTTATTTCACATTTTTTTTTTGTACATATCCACAAATACAACGTATTTCGAGCCATTACATAAAGTTCCATTCAAACTGGATATATATCGTTCGTTTACACGTGGGTGGCTGCCAGTACCATTTCTGTTGCAGGACGCGAGAAAAAGATCTGTTATAAGGAAACTTTATGGGAATAACAATATCAGCCTGTTATCCTGATAGCCCAGTCTTTATGTATACAAAAGCGTCGGGTATTTAACGACGCCAAAGACGCCTCCGTCTTTTCCCTCTTTAAGGCGAGATTTACGAAGCGTCGCTGCTCGACCGAAATTTCAATACAAAAATACTGAGAATTTAAATTGTCGAGCGTCGTGAATTTAAAAATTTGAAAATCTACGATTTTCGATAAAAGCTTCTTTTTTTTTCCCCACCGTTCGTAATTTCTTATCCTATTATCATAATCACCGTGACAACACTCAAAAACCCTAACACGAGTCTCAGTTCCGTTGAAATTGATGTAAATTTTCGTGACCTAAAAAATAAATTAAATACATAATATAAAATGCGAGTCTCGATAAGTTAGGAAATTATTAAAATCAATGGTGAACCATAAAGTTCTGAATATACGACATCGTTCACTGTCGTAAACTGTTCTGCAACCAAATCAAAACACGATAAAGACATTTGTACACGGTACCGTGTGGGTTTTGTAAAATGATAAAAAAAATTATTATTCTTTTCAGATACTCCTCAACCACATGCATTTATACACCAAGTGGCTTTACGTATCAGCCAAATAAGTGGCGGCGCAAAACGTGATAAAAAGAAAACAAAATAAAAAAATATCACGATATACCCTCATACATATAAGATATCATGTTAATGGCCAATTACAGTAACAGTGAATTGTATACAATATGAAAAAATATATATATTCATACAATTTTTCCAAAGAACATTTCACATGTGTCTTGCGTTTCATCCCGGCAACCATATTGGTGCCATCAGGATACAAGATCTTTACCCACCATTTCGAGACCCAATCTTCCTCACAGTGCAATATACATTTATTTCGGTACCGTTTGGGTAACCCAGTAAAAAAAGAAAAACTAGCTTATCCCTTTTCTTCTTCTTCTTCTTTAATGCCATTTTCTTTTGCTTTGCCCTAACAGGTGGTAATATTCCACGTAGCCCGAGGACCCTTCGTCGAAGAGTTCTATCAGTGCGTGACTCATGGTTTTTACACGGAAGCTTGGCAGGAGCAACTTTACACAACCCTCAGCCTGGTCTTCATGTTCCTGCTGCCATTGGCCATTCTAATCGCCACATACGTATCCACAGTAGTTACGATAGCTCGTAAGTTTCTTTTTTTTTTATTTCTTCCCGTCCTGTTTCCTCCCTAGTCGCACCAGTGGAATACGAATATCCCTACCCCAGAGTACCGAAGGGAATTCATCCCCTAAGTTTGCCCTAATAGATCCCGAATAAATTCTAAGCACTCGAACGTATGGTAAAGTACAGGGGAGCACGTGGTCCTTGAATTTGTTGTGTTTTAAAACATCCCCGAGAACCTTGATGACTGATAAAGTTACAAGGGTCGATCATTTTTATGATTAATGTTAAGTCACGGGCTGGACTCGTAAACAGCCATTAGGGTTGAATCGTAATTCTCGAAGGTGCTGAAAAAATTTTTTTTGTACATTATCTCGTATTCATTCCTAAAAGCTACTGTACCCAATTCACCCGTCTGCTCCACTGAATTAAACGGAAACGTCAAAGTTATATGCTGTACATATATACATCAAAATAGGGGTGAAGGAGTAAAAAGTTAAAGAGTTAGGGGAGGAAATATTATCGCACATATCGATAGATGAATTTCGAGTAGCACGTGTAAGGGCTAAATCAGTGACGTGCATCGTTCTCTAAATCGAAATGAGTTTAGTATAAACCCCCGCCCCCTTCCGTCTTACTAAAAATAAAACCCGCCCTCCTGTTGTTCCAGGTAGCGAAAGGGTCTTCAGGGCCGAATTGGCAAGCAGCAATTTGAATCACGTGTCAGGTGACGTCAACAGGCGCAGACTGATGCATCGCGCCAAGACCAAGTCGTTACGCATAAGCGTGGTGATAGTTGCTGCCTTCGTTCTGTGGTGGACGCCGTACTACACCATGATGATAATCTTCATGTTCCTCAATCCGGACAAGCACGTGAGTATTCGAGGAAAGGAAAAAAAAAAAAAGAAGAAAAGAAGAAGGTTGCTCCAATTTTCCATCGACCTCAGCGAAACGACGATGCCCAAGAAATGCATCAGGATAAGCGGATGCTCGTAGGTTAATTGCAGGCTTGTAGACGTTTCCGGAATGAAATAGCTCAGGGACCAATGAACGTCTTTAACGAGCTCATAATTCCTAGGGTTTTATACCTTTTACACGTGCATTGTCGCTGTCGGCGACGGTACACGTGGTAGAGGGATACATCCAGGTTATTAGTACGTTTATGTGTATATACCCTAGTACCGTTACAACAGGTTTAACGTGACATCGATCCAATTTTAATGGGCGTTGAGAAAGCAGAGGATGGTCAGGGGTTAAAAGTCCCGGATAGCTGCTTGATAAATTGCACGTGCAAAAGGAAGATCGGCGAGTCAGGATTGGAAAGGTCGGTGTAGTTTCTGTTGATATCCATCGATAAGATTTTATGGGAACGGTGTATAACTTATTTGACAAGTCCGTAACTCTTTTATCGCGCAAGCATACTCGCCTGGTACCATCGCATGTGGTGATTTCGTAGTATAATAATAAATTATTAAATATACTTTATCCTCCGCCGATAAGGCGGTCGCGTACTTACCGACTAAAGGTAAACTACCACGGCAATGGTATCCTGATTTACGGTAATAACGTAGGTCTATTTTTTTTTTCAGTTGAGCAACGACATGCAAAGCGGGATATTTTTCTTCGGGATGAGCAACAGTCTTGTCAATCCACTTATATACGGGGCTTTTCATCTTTGGCCCCAACGCAGACGACAAGGCAGCCACTATCGGTAACAATGACCATTCTTTAATTTTGCCCCGGCAAACTCAAGACGAAGTTCCAGCTCCGTTTATTAAGTTCATTGAGAATTAATGCTGATCTTGATTTTAGGGATGGCTCAACGATCCAGCATCGCAGCACTACCACACATGCGAGTTTCATGCTGGCAACGCGTGGCGGTAGTACTCGGCTTTCGAGACAGCAGACGAGAAACTCAAATTTGAACCTCAACAGAGGCTCCCATCAGCCCGATGAGACGGTGCTTGTGCATTTGATGGAGGAACCGCGAAATAATAATGAAAAGTCAAACAACAGACAGGCCAGACTCATCTTACGATACAATGAGAACGGGAACGGCGACGTGGAGAACAAATTGTTCATCGATCATACGTAATCCCTGCGACGTTTGCGCCCATATTGGCGAACGGTGCATTTTTCTAGAGGAAGTTATTCCCGAGTGGAGGACGAGACATTCTCAGCGCTGCAAGAGAAACTATTAATTAGCTATTGCTCGTAACGAGTGTATTGTTTGCTACATACGAGAGCATGGATGGTACTTAGAATTTTTTTACTTTCAAGATACTTAATGACGTCACCGAGATTTATATGTAATGTAATATCGATATGCGTTTCGTGTACTACCTCATGTATGCTTACGTATTCATCTCGTGTAATATAATGTAATTGATATCAGTAACGTGTATATTTTTAATTAAATGTGTAAAATAATAAAGATCGATCGTAACATCACTTCTAGATTTATAAGCTAATGTATTTTGAGTACGTTGGAGCTTTGGCAAAGGTGAATAGACTTAGTCTTATCAGATTTTCACAGTAAGATAATTTTTCCAATTACATTCCAAGTAAATTGTCTCGTTCTAAATGTGTAAATTCATAGGGATAAAAGGGGAGGCTGCTAGTATTCCTGCTTCTGATGTAGATTTACAAAATTCGAATTTCAAAAGATTATCGCAATCGGTGTACCCGCCAAATTTATCAGTTTTGTTAAAACACAACGCAGAACATCCGAACTACATTTTATGTCCTCAGTGTCGGCATTTATGCATTTATGTTGTCCATTATTCTTCTTTCCATTTATTATTATCATATTTTATTGTTAGTTAACTACAACACCTATTGGGAATCTTACACGCGTGTTATCAATAGGTTGTTTGGCTTATCTAATAATCAAACATTGCCATTTCAGCGTTTGGAAGACTTAATTACATTGTAGACCATACGAAGCTTTTGTTACATTCTGGTTACATCGTTAATCGTAAAATATATAGCGCCTGCAGTATGCAAACGTGCAGACAGATAATTAGGTGTCTGAAAATTTCGAAAAAGAAATACGTAATCGCTATTCGGATGCGATATTGTAATTCTACGTTAATCTTCCGTGTAAAATTGTTAAGTAATTTTATAACAATCGAACGTATTTAGCTATTTTCTGTAGAAATTCACGAAATAATCAGGCTGAAATTAAGTCGACGATATACCCGGTGCGCATGCTCATCGCGCAGGTCACGTGTTCCGGGATGCACTTGTGACGTTGCAGGCCAGTGGTTCTTCACTCGTAGGTTCAGTTCAGTTCAGTTCCCGAATGCCCTGAATCGCGAGACGATAAACATGGCGTATCGCGGAGTGAAGGGTTCGGACCCGTTTGTTTCGAAAACATCGCGAAACGAGAGGTTCGCGCAAATGTCGAAGCAGGAACAGATAATACAGCAAAAGAAGTTGGAGATTCAGGCAAAGATGCAGGAGCAGAAAGCGAAGCAAGCTGTTGACAGTGTAAAGAAGTCGTCGTCTTCAGCCTCCTCTGTCTCTGTCGCCAAACCGAATCCTCCTGCGTTCAAGTGAGTTTTAATTAAGGAGGATCCCTTGAATCGACTTACTTTACTTCGAATATACTTTTGGTCTTTGACGACACCTATATCATTTATTTTCTTTGCTCGGACTTTATATAGTTCATCTTCCCGCTCAAATGCTTTGTTACGATAGGTCAGCGACAGTTTATTTTGTGCAAATCCAATGTTTTTGCGGATTCTTTTAAAACGATTACTTTATCTACATGTTGCTTTTCTGTTTTCTTGGTGTTTCCGTAATTAGATAATACTGTTAGGCTGCTTGGGCTCTTGCCCTGTGCAGGTGTGACCCAATTTATCGGGTTATTCGCAATATATCGTGTGTCGTGGATGCGTTTCTACTTGTCAGTTATTAATAAGTAATTTGATGAACGTGTCATATCTTTATATTAGAAAGGCTATCACATGCTTGCCTTCTGATACGTTTTAACATTTCTCGAATATTTGGAGGTTAGATGTCTGCAGACGTTTTTCTTTTTTTTGCTCTCTTTAGTCGGCTCGCTTATACTGCAATGCGTGCAGCCAAGTTTCTTGCAGTTGCATAATCTATTGTTTTAGAATGGAATTCTGCATTTGTATCTTTTATTGACTATTATTACTTTATACATATCTTATCCCCGGCTAACTATTGTATGGTTTCTCATGGTTTTATTGATGTTTTTATCTCTTTCTCAATACATTCTGTAACTGTTACATGATTTTATTATTTTTGTTTTGATATGGATAGCGTTGTCCATGCGTATGCTGTTTATGTTTATTAATCTATAGCTATGTTATGACTCAGAATATTGGTTGAGAAATCATCAATTCAATGTGTTCCCTTTAATAGACATACTTAATTTAATGCAACAAATGGAGGTCAAGTGATGCACCTGTTTATTTATAGAAAAGACGATGAGAAGCCAACTGCATCCCCGACAGTGAATTTATTTGCTAATGATGGAAGCTTTCTGGACCAATTTAAGAAAATAGCGAGTAACAAAGGTCCTAGTAAGCAAGATGCAACCCCAATGAAATCTGAGGAAAAGAGAGATGAGCGCAAGGATGAGAGGAACTACGAGAACACACGTGATCGAGATCGTAGATGGAACAACGACAAAAGCAGAGACTGGGAAAACAGAAGGGATCGTAGAAGAAACGATTCTCGCTGGGGAAGATCTTCGGATAGAAGACACAGTTCCTCATCCAGTCCATCACCCACAAGACGTAGATCATCTCCAAGTCCTGATGCAAGACACACTTTTCACCAACCTCCACCAAATGGTCCACGTCCACACTTTAATCAACAACAATTTCCACCTCAGACCATGAGTCAGCCCTCTTCCATTCCGCCACTAATGTCACAGCCTATAATGCAAATGACAAACGTACCACCTCCTAACATGCGCGGCATGGCACCTAACATTCCTCCACCAAACATGCACAGAATGCCACCACCACCTAAAAACGTTAACAACAATTATTCAAACATGGAAAACCACACTGGAAATCCAAGAATGCCTATACCGCCTCCTCATATAATAAGACCTCCACCACCATTACAAAGTATGCCACCTAATACAAATGTGCCACCTCCTAGCATGCAAATTTCCCAGAACGTATCTTTACCAAATTTACAACCTGGCATACCATCCTCCTCAGCGCAGCACATCATACCACCACCACAACAGTGTAATATTCCACCGCCGACTAACTTGCAACCACCGAATATTCCACCTCCAAATGTACCACCTCCGAACATACTACCACCAATGTCCCAAATGCCACCAAACATGTTGTCGATGACAACACAGGCGATAGTAGTGACAGTAGCTAGTGTACCTAATTTACCACCTCCGACAGTAATGCCACCCATGATAATGTCTGCACCTCCACCTGTGCACAGTGTACCATCTACTATAAATTCCGTACCACCACCAAATCTTAATATTCCACCTCCAAACGTGCCACCGCCAAACGTACCACCTCCACCAATAATCCAAAATGCACCACCGCCACCACCACCACATCTTATGGCAACAAGTTATCCATTGCCGAATCAGGTGCCTATTAATGTGGGACCACCAAATGTCCAGATTCCACCTCCAGTAAGGCCACCAACGAGTCTACAGCCTCCTGATCAATTAGGTAGGACGTTCAGATCATTCGTGCGTTCGAAGAAACATATTCTATATAGTGATAACAGCTCCATCAGATCAACAAATCGACATTTCACATACTGCACTCGCGTTAGATAACAGAAAAAGATAAAATTGAAAGACACCATAAAGAAAATTGTTAATTGAATACGTCATAGAATTCTGGTACGATTACACTTGTCTGATGAAGGATTCTAAGTGTGTCCCGTAGAAGCTGAACAGTTGGCGCGGATCGTAGCTGATTGCGGTGACGAAATTGAACAGGAAGTGCGGGAGAAGAATGCCCAAGATCCAAAATTATGGTAATTACTGTCCTGACTGGTTCCCAATTGTTTATATCCAGTTTTCCAATTCCTGTGCTCTCTTACGATGCACTATCATGGTTGCAGTGTTTGAGCACTTATCAGTACTATGGATAAAATTTCACACAACTTCTGTTACTGCGAACTTGTTTCGCAATGCCATATTGTATTTTCTGTTCCTTGACTATTTGTGCACTCTTGAAGATGCTTACGTTAGATCATTTCTGATAAATACAAGTGCGCTTCTTTCATGGGGACTTGTGTCAATTGTTTTCAAAATCCTATTTCCCAAGGGACCTGCATATTTTATTTACACCATGCTTTTGTTCTTGCATTAAATGGATAAATAGTGTCCTATCGAATAACAATCCTGTATCCTTTGCATAGTGCTATTTATCTGTGCACCAATGAAAATCATGAAGAATGTTCTATATTGAAAATGATTAACTATGAAAATTGATCACGTTCTGCACGATATCCTTGATGACTTTTTCTACTGCTTTATTAAAACCGCATACAAGTCTTTGCATATCATTTGTACATATATTCAGCGAGAAAAAATTTATAAAAATTCGCTCGACCTCGGTAATTCGTTCGCTTTTAATGAAGGACTGAAAAGAAACCTATGACAGATACTTTCTTTTTTTTTTATATCCCATAACTGTAAAGTGCGACACTACATCTAGGAGTATATCTTACTTGGCAGCGTTTTAAGTATTATTTTAATCAAGGTTTCTGCACCAAAAGCAAAGTGCAGCGTATCAGCAGTACAGGGGATTGGTGGCGAAGTTTCGCGTTGAAAAGGCTGGCAAAGAGGGAAAAAGCGGTAGTGGAGCGGAACCATATTGTCCGGAAGAAGCACTCAGTGACAATGACGATACCGATAAACCACCAAAACAATCTCAGAATGGTAAACTCGGAAGTATCCAATGAAACTTGAACTCTCCACTTTGATACTGAAGTACTTGATTCTTGTAAACAGATAACAACAAGGAAGACAATCGCGATGAGCGTAAAAGAAAAAGACGTAGCAGATGGGGCGATCCTGAAAACAAGGTTCCTTTGTCCGGGATAAACGTTACACCAGGATCAAGATCCACACCTGGACAGATGTCCCAGCCAGGCATAGCAATCCCGGGACAGATCGGTCAACCGGCGGTGATTATACCGTCGCCAAAGACGCAGAATACCAAAGGAAAAAATCCAATGCTAAGTAAAATATCCAGGAATGATCCAGCACTGATTCAGTATGCCAGACAAACCTTTGGCACTCTGGATCTCAGTGAAGAGCAATGGAAAAAAGCGGAGGACCATTACAAGGTGAAATATATATTTAAAAAATAACATAAATCCACCTTTGATCCTCGGATCCTCGATCCCTTGGACGATCAATCAACTCTTTTTTATTTCAGATAAATCTATTATATCAAAATTTACTGAAGAAGCGCGAAGAGGTGAAGCGCCTGGAAGCTCAAGGTAAACACAAGTACGAGTATGACAGCGACGAGGAGGTGGAAGGCGGCACGTGGGAACACAAGATAAGATCAGCTGAGATGGAAGCTACGCAAATGTGGGCTGAGGAATTGACTGCGCAGGCGGAAGGGAAGCATCACATTGGCGACTTCCTGCCTCCGGACGAGTTGAAGAAATTTATGGAACAGTACAATGCGGTTAAGGAGGGAAAGGAGCCTGATCTTAGTGACTACAAGGAGTACAAGTTGAAGGAAGACAACATAGGTTATTAATGATTTACCATTTACTGTTGTAAACGAAAAATTATGCTTCGACCTAACCTATTTACTTGACCCGGTGAAACGTTTGTTCCTTTAGGTTTTCAAATGTTACAAAAGCTTGGCTGGAGCGAAGGTCAAGGTTTAGGTAGTGAAGGAAGCGGTCGAGTAGAGCCGGTGAACAAGTATGAACTTTGTGACTTTATTCCTGTTCGGATCCTGTGACTTCATAGTTTAGAGGTTTTCAATTTTTGTGTTATAATTTAATTTAAAAAATTTTTTTAGAGCTACTAATAGACTGGACAGTGCCGGACTTGGTTCGGAAAGACCTGATGGCATATCTCGGGACGATGATGAATTTGATGCGTATAGAAAACGAATGATGTTGGCTTACAGATTTAGGCCTAATCCATTGGTAATCATTGTAACGGATATATGAATCTTTTTAAAAATATTTTTATTCGTTACTAACAGTGAAATAATTACAGAACAATCCGCGAAGACCTTACTACTGAGCTTCGAGCGACCGCTACTCTAGTTTGATGGAAAAGAAGAAATGATTGCACGTAACATTTTCTATCGAAAAGAAGCTCGTTATTTTGTATAATTAAAAAAGATACATAAGTAATAAACTGTCGTAAAAACTGTTGACGTAAAGAACTATGAGTTAAGCTTAACGAATGAAACTTTTTCGTCGGTTGTAAAATTCTTAAATTCTGCATGCGCGTCGCTCTAGATGTAATTACGGTCGATCAGATCCTTGAAGCAGTCGTGCAAAGTTTCGCGATAAAAATGATCTTTCTTCAATCTTTCTTGCAAACATTTCACGTCGTCATTCGACGCGTCGACATTTGGAACATCTCTTCTACCGAAAGTGAACATGTGAATTAGAATTAAACACGCGACGCCGGCAAACGTTCCAAATTTCTTCAGCTGCTCCTGCAGCGCTTCCATTGGAAACAGTTTATTTGGGTCTGAACCCAATTCCCTGAGGTACTTTGAAAATGAGTCGTAATACTCTTCAATCAGTTTGTCGTAATAAGCGCTTCGCAATTTCTGATTGCAACTGCAATAGAGTAAATAGTGAATATCCAATGCGGGCGACACGTAACGGGAAACTTGAAAATCCACAAAGTACATTGCGGTCGGTTCGTTTGTTGCCTGAAGGACATAAAATAATAAAAAATTATCAGTCATTTTTTTGCGTATTTAAATCATTTTTAGACGTCATTGTATTAACAAAACAAACCTCATTGTACTTGAAGAGTAGATTGTTCGACCAACAATCCCCATGATTCAATGCACTGTATGGCTCGGCTGTTTCTGCTCTGCAACAAAGCTGCACTTTTTCAACTGAATCCTTCAAAAATTCTTCAAATCTTTCTGTGTAATAAGGATCTTCGTCCTGCAGTACCTAGTCAACAAGATAAAGTAACAACGTTACTCGGGCAATTTATATAATTTGAAAAAACAAGACAGCCTTGTAATTTCAATACCCACCGTTCTTACGCACTGAGCAAAGACTTTTTCGCGATTACGATATCCTTCAGTTTCCAAACATTCCTTTCGAAAAACGTCTTCTCTCATTCCTGAAAATATTCTAAATTCATCCGGTCTCTGATCGCGCAAAGCGAAGCTGATGGCGTGCAGACGTCCCAAGTAACGAACTGCCAACGAGGCATGTGCATGATCCAATTGTCGCAAACGATCCCTGAGGACGAAACCCCGAGTAGACAGATCCTCGAGGATTATTGTCTGAAGGAAAATCTTTATTTGAAAAATTTCTATTTTGACGGAAAAAAAAGGTAGATACTTTACAAACAAATTTTCAATAGCGTGTACTAGTTCTATGTATATCTATATGTCTTTGAATTTATTTTATTTAGACTGGGAATGTTTGACGTTGTTGGAGTCATGTTGTAAGGAAATCGGATAACACGGATAACGAACCTCCTCGTTTTCAACGGTGCTGCCGCCGTAATATTTTGGCACGAAATCAAGCGACTTGCCGCGCTCCTTCAGTAAATCCTCAAAAATTGGCACCACTGTCTCATAGAAGAGAGTTTCACGTGCGAACAGCAAGGACGATTGCATGAAACGCCTGCGACTCCAGTCCCTTGACGGAGCCTTGAATATGAACGATCGACGCGAACATTCCTTTCCATTATTTTCATCGCTGACAACTACTCTGTAAACGCACCCAACGAAGTTATCAGCTTTGTCACTCGCTAAGGAAACACGGAATTTCGGTCTGATAACGTTCAAACTTTTCACCAATTTCATCAGCTGATTCTGCAGGAAATCCTCCTCGAAGTAATCGCGACAAATTTGTTCAGGCATTTTTATACTACTTTTTAATACACTTATTCGTTATTTTCCAAAAAAAAAACTGTCGCGTCCAAGAATTACGAGAAACTGATATTCATAAAAATTCCTGATCCTTCTTTCTCTCTCGTAGTTGTTCAAGGACGATTTTACACGGTGACGACAATCACGCTGTGAAACTTCAGTTGGCTAATCCTTTTCACTAAATTCTTTACGCGTCGGCGAATCGTTCTGGCACTCGGTGATAACCGATTTTCTTGTTTCACGACCTGATTTAATGATTGGGTTCAGCGATGCCGAAAACTGCGGGTCGACCTCGACGGCGTGACGGCCTCGCGGCGAATGACGAATGGACAGCATGTGCTCCAAGATAATTGATGTTTAACTTCACTTACGGATTGAATTTAACCGTATGAAATATATATATACATATACGTGCAATTGTAATCGTGATAATCATTTATAGAGATCAGTATACAATGGTAACGGCTGTTGGATCATTTTTCTTCGCTAACTCACTCCCGTGCGGCATAACTACGTTATCGACGTGGATATTGGGTTTCTGTACGTCGGTATGGTCAAATTTCTCTTCTCGCGATAACTTC
>NW_014334576.1:0-1166 GCF_000341935.2 Cephus cinctus | reverse complement strand
TATCATACAAGATCTCGAAGAAGCGACAGCCAAAATCGGTCTCGTGGATCACGGGAACGTAATTAAGGTCCCGGTGGAATGCCTACACCTTCTAACGGAGGAGGCAGCATCAATCCCGGCGCTAATTATAAAATGCGGAATGGATCGCATCAGCCCACGGACTACTCCGGCTTGGAGTCAGGAAGCATTACAGTGGACGGAACAACAAATACGCGAGCATCAGGAAGTAACACTAGGAGCAACGCGTCATCTTCCAGAAATTCGGTTCTGTTGGGTGACACTCCGCCTTGGTACGATCAGAAATAAACCCCTCAACCATCAGTTGGTAAAGAAAGGATTTGCTCGTTTCTCCTATACCGATCGGGGATCCGATCAACTAGACGAGGGATATGAGTCGGAAGGCACCGAGAACCAGCGGGCGAATAATTAAACATTGGCACATCGGACTAGGCTGAGACAAAAACAAACACCACCGAACGATGAAGAGGATATTAACTGTCAAATACCTAGGGAATCAACAAACAAAGGATTAAAATTCAAAGACCTAGAAATAACACCTCAAACGGTTGCAAAAACGTATACCGAAGAGGTATATAAACTGCGCTGACAATGAGCAAATTCTCAGTACTCTAAAGATGGATTGCGCTACACAAACCGAAGCTTTGGAGAACACCAGAACCGTGGCAACGCAGACGGGTGGACCCGTGTGTGTTGAAGAAAACTCAACGAAGGGAGTAATAAAGGTACGGAGGAACGCCTGGACTCCACGAAATGGCAAGGGTCGACGAGGAAGAGCGAGCCAGACAGAACTGGCGAAAAGAAGTTGGCAGCAAATGACGGACCAAGTAATGATTCCACTAGAAATTCCGATCATAACTCTCGACACTGAGTCACCACCAAAATCCCTCGACGAGGAGATTGAGGCAACGTTGCGGGTGCTCAAGAAGCCAAGGGTAATAAGAGAGGAGATACTTCTGGACGGTCCCCGCTTCACCCTGCAAAAGCCGAAATCAGAAGGGAGAAGAGCTGCTAAACCAGCCTCCAATATAATGGCAGTAGAAGACCCGACAGTGAGGCGCCACTCGCGCACCAAGGTGACAACGGGAACACGAGCAGCGGCGGCAAGAAGGGCGCTAGAGAAGGAAGAGGAGAAAAAAAAGCGACAA
>NW_014334575.1:0-2376 GCF_000341935.2 Cephus cinctus | reverse complement strand
GGGGCCCATTTCGCTCCCTTATACTTCCTACTTTTCCTAATTCTCCCACTGTTCTCTTTTCTCGCTCCTTCAGAATAATCTGGTCTTCGTGCATACGCCTTACGCATCTTCTTCTGCCCTTGTTCCCTCAGTCATAACCATCTCCTCTCTTCTTCACTCTTTCTTTTTAACAATCTTCCTCTTTTCCTCTTCAACAACATCTTCCCTGTCTGCTGCCACCAAACGTTTCTACTCTATTTTTGAATCTCCTATTCCTTCCTATGTCTGCATCACTTTCCTCCTAGTATATTCTTAAAAAATAAATTTTTAAAATGTCCTTTGGAAAAAGAAAAAATTAAAGTCATAGTGCATATAACATACAACACGTATATTATATTGCAGTGATAAATGTAGTATATCTCTAATGGTACTGTTATTGTTAATCTTTCGCAAGCCATATACTGTATACGTATACTGTATCATTATTGCATTTGTCGAATAAATTGTCTTATAACACTTATACACTTCGCTATTCTTTTGCCCTATGCGGATAGCCCAGAGTACGAGTGAGTTCTGGCTCTCTCTCTCTCCTCTCTCCTCCATTATAACAGTATCCTTTTTCTCCTTGTCCTGCCTTATGCTTCGATACCCCTTTACTGCTATGCTCCATTTTCTCTATCATTGTTTCCATTCAATCTCTGCCATATTATCCGTATTCTGACTTCGCTTTTCCTTTATCGATACAACCTTCTAAAAAAAAAAATTCTTTTAGTCATTTGCTTAGCCCTATGTTACCCAATATTCTTATTTAGTCTGGACACCGTGCCTTAATATTTGTTATGTTGGAAAGCATACGGTTACATAGGCTTCAGTCTATTCTTGAATTTTGAAAATACTCCAAATTGCACCCTTGGGAGGCTGTATCTCGAAAACGGCTGGGTTTAGGGCTTTTTCCTTGAAATTTTGAAAGATTTTTTAACGCAGAAAGTCAGAATGGTTCATAGAAGACGCTTCCTTTACTTTTTGGTACTTGTAGTAGGTAATCTGGTCTTCGTGCATATGCTTTACGCATCTTCATCGCGCCTTGTTCCCTCACTCCTTACCCCATGTCTCTTCTTTACTCTTTATTTTTAACAATCTTCCTCTTTTTCCCTTCAACAACTCAATTTTCGAATCTCCTATTCCTTACTATGTCTCCAACACACTCCTCCTAATATTCCCTTAAAAACTAAGTTTTTAAAATGTCCTTTGGAAAAAGGAAACATTAAAGTCGTAGTGCGTATAACGTGCAACACGTATATTATATTGTAGTGATGTATGTAATATATCTTTAATGGTACTGTTATTACAAATCATTCACGGGCTATGTATGTATGTCTGTACTTTGTATACTATATAAGTATTGTATTTGTCGATTTGTATGTACACCTGTACTTCGTATACTGTATCATTATTGCATTTGTCGAATAAATGATCTTGTAACACTTATACACGATATTCTATTGCCCTATGCGAACATCCCAGAGTAAGAATGAGTTCTGTCTCTTTCTTACACTCCTCCGTCCTAACAGCATCCTTCTCCGACCTTATGCTTCGAAACCCCTTTTTTAGCTGTGCTCCATTTTCCATTCCACCTCTGCCATATTATCCATATCTTGACTTCGCTTTTCTTCATCGATATTCTATTGCCCTATGCGAACCGAAACCCCTTTTTTAGCTGTGCTCCATTTTCCATTCCACCTCTGCCATATTATCCATATCTTGACTTCGCTTTTCTTCATCAATACTACCTTCTATGATAAAATGATTTCAAATGTAATTTGAAAATCGCATCGTTGAAACTTCAATGGGTCAATTTTTATTTAAGAATTCGCATTAGTTCGAATTTTCGCCGATAAGAGGGCAGCACCTCCTGGGCATGATATGTGGCGCCATCTCTGAGAAAACGAGTGAACTTTCTCGGTCAATATAATTCCAAATTCAATTTAAAAATCGCATCGTCGAAATTTCAATGGGTAAATCTTATTAATGAATTCGCATTAGTTCGAATTTTCGCCGATAAGAGGGCAGCACCTCCTGGGCATGATATGTGGCGCCATCTCTGAGAGAACCAGTGAACTTTCTCGGTCAAAATAAGTCCGAATTCAATTTAAAAATCACATCGTCGAAATTTCAATGGGTAAATCTTATTAAATAAATCGCATTAGTTCCAATTTTCGCCGATAAGAGGGTAGCACCTCCTGGGCATGATATGTGGCGCCATCTCTGAGAAAACGAGTGAACTTTCTCGGTCAATATAATTCCAAATTCAATTTAAAAATCGCATCGTCGAAATTTCAATGGGTAAATCTTATTAATGAATTCGCATTAGTTCGAATTTTCGCCGATAAGAGGGCA
>NW_014334574.1:0-1548 GCF_000341935.2 Cephus cinctus | reverse complement strand
ACCAGGTAACATTCTATTAATACTCAATACAGTACGTTCGTAACCATCTCCTTCTATGCACTGACACTGCGGCGGGTGAACCAGTGGATTTGTATTGTTTGGTTTACACGTATCACAGGCACTGTGAACAGTCATAAATTAAATACAAATTTTTGAAATTGATCGACACCTGCAGGGAATTCACGATTGCACGTAGACAAGAGCATTATGATGGTTTATAATTTGTTGAGTTGTTTTTAATACTGCCCTGTTTTCTTAAAATATATTTGATTCTCGATTAATATACCTGTTCATTGTCGGGTAGAATTCAAGGGTGAAGTGATAGTAACAAGTAAGCGGCGCTGCGTTCGCGATGCATTTCCTGTTACATTCTTGGGGCGTTGAATATATGATAGACGTATCATTGGATTTGCCGTATGAAATATCGTAATTTTGAAGATCTGTGTAATTAAAAATTAAAGAAGCCAATGAGTTTACAGAATGCTAAATTAAATAAAGAACTTAGGCTAAAGTCTATTTCGAGGTATACACGGAAACAGATTTTGCAAATTAAAAGAAGAATCTTACTTTCTATTGTCCCACGTTGTGTTCTTGCACCGAAAATAAGTGTATGAATTAAAATAACGACGAATGTAATTCGAAGCTTCATGATGACTGAACGATCGATGAAATGAATCGCAGAATTCGAAATTGCTAAGAATTATCTGCGCTTATTTTTTTTCCTTCAACTTTACTTTCTCGACTACAGGTTTATTAATACTCAATTTGGTTTTATTTTATACTGGGTTTCATATCTGTAACATATATTTGCTTATGATTAGAAATAACAGCTTACGCAACAGTTATATACTATTACATAAAGAATATTCGATGACGTAAAACAAACTGTGTAAAGTGTATTGCGGTTTAAGAATTCTATTCCTACATTTCGGGCAACGATTGGCATTTGTCATGACTAAATTGAAATTTCTAAAATAATTAATTAGATTGATCAATTATTAATTGCATTCACTGACGTTGAAAGACTCATTATCACATTTATCAGTTAAATATATTTCTTATATATTTTAACCTTAATGGATTATTTTTGCTATTGTCGATTTTTAAGAAAAATATATTCCATTTTATAGGATTTTTGCAATAATATGCTCACAGACAAATTACGATACTCGAATACTTTCTGGCAATTGCAAATTAATAATCGAGTTGAAACTGTTAATAAATGTATTAATTATAATTAACCCTTCATATAAAATAATGTGGGTAAGAAAGAACATATTTAAAAAAAATTTTAAAGTGTATCTTGTGATAAAAAGATATTTTCAATCGTATGCTCTGATGCTAATGGGAATGTTGCACTTGTAACAACAGTATTAATATCTAGTATGACACTTTCTCGTGGTATGTCCATGTCACTATGTCAATATTTAATTGATATTCATTATTATTTTCCAGATATACAGGATGAACCACGAATCGTGATCAGCAGAGATTACTTTGTTATTATCAGTCCGATCGAAAATGTTTTTATCAGCTTTTGCATGGTTT
>NW_014334573.1:0-1345 GCF_000341935.2 Cephus cinctus | reverse complement strand
ATTCAAGCGAGCGCGGGTAAACGGCGGGAGTAACTATGACTCTCTTAAGTCATAGTTATAGGGGTGTTGATGCGATTCAGAGCCTCTCACACCCAAGTCGACGTCCACCTCCTCGTGGTTCCTGCCGGTAACTCCAACTCTAATGTTGGAGGCCAACGGAGGCAACGGCGACGGACAGGGTCGGCGGGTTGCCAGCCCGTCGGTCCTAAATAAAAGTAGACCCAAATCAAAGAGAGAAATATAATCTCCGACGGAATCCTCGGTCCGTCGGTCCTACTTCAATTCCTGAAGGCTCAAATATCCAAACTCTAAATAGAGGTGAACATCCACCAGCGGCACAATAACAGCCAAGTGATGCTACAAGGGACGAGCTACAGCTTGAATATCGATGCCCCGAGTGCACAAGATCCTTTTCAACAAAAGCGGGCTTGGGTATCCATCGTAGAAGAGCACACCTCGAAGTTGTAAATGAGGAGGTGAACATAGAGAGAAAGAAAAAGTCATGGCATAATGAGGAACTTAGCTTAATGGCAAACCACGAGGCGAAGGCTACTTTGGAAAAAGTTCGGTATATGAACCAACACCTATTAGAAATAATTCCGAACAGGACTCTCGATGCTATTAAAGGGGCAAGAAGAGCCCAAGCATACAAAAATCTAGTTCTCGAACGAATAAGAGCACTCCAAGAAAGTCAAAACCAAAACCTAAACGCTACCTCTGGGCTGGGAACCTCCGCTGTACCTGAAAAAGAAAAACAGAATGAAACACAAGCATACAATAAAACAGGAAATAGAGAACATACAAACCTGGAAACTTCCGATATACCTGAAAAAGAAAAACCAAATGAAACACAAGCATTCGATGAAACAGAAAGTAGAGAAACACACAATATAACACAAAGCGAGCAACAAGAAGGCACACAAACACCAGATATAAACACACACACATGCAATACAGAACACACACATAATGAAACACACTCATACTTACCTTTCCTCAATGTGATTAGAGATGATCTTCCTACCGTCAGCAACATCAACGGATGGCACTCAGGATCACTCATTAGCATAGCTAAGAAACACATAGAGGGCAAAAAGATTGATTCCTGCCTCCAGGAATGGGTTACACAAGTGTTCCCCATCCAGGAGACAAGGACTCGAATACATTCAGAATTGCGTATTGTGAACCCAAATAGAAAGGCCAGGAGACGGAAAGAGTACTCGAAAATGCAGCATCTTTACAGAACCAACATGTCGAGGGCAGCCAAATGCGTTCTTGATGGCAGTGATGAAGACCGAGCGACGATACCTGTCGAGACCATGGCGGAGCACTGGGGTCCATACGT
>NW_014334572.1:0-7196 GCF_000341935.2 Cephus cinctus | reverse complement strand
TCGTGTACAGGAAGCCACGTGGTACTGTTCGTGGAGAAACCTTGAAAAAAAAATTAATCAAATCATGTAATTCTGAAAAAAATTTGTTTTATAACAAACACCCAAGTACCAGCTGACGTCGTATTATCCCACTGGAACGGAGTCCTTTCAGGATCCCTAGACATACTCTCATAATTCTCCTTCCCCGCATTACATCCTTGAGGATCCTGAGTATCTTCGTACGATATCCACTTGTTCTCCATACCGATCTCTTCGCCGTTATAGGCCACGCTGACTCCCGGAAGCAACAGGAGCATAACGCTAATAGCCTGGGCTATGTTTTCATCGTAACGCGAAACCAGCCTGGGCTTATCGTGATTTCCAGCCTATGAGAGTTTCAAAATTTTTCAGTACCTCGACTATGCATTGCAATTAGCTAATACAAAACTATCAATAATCGTCATTAGGCATTACAATTAAAGAATTTTATTTATGAAACGTATTATATACTTAATCAATATTTAATTAATGTTCAATATTTGACTCACCACCCAGTTCGCAGTGCAGCCTGCTGGCATATCTTTCATCCACGAGTCAATGATATTTTTATAATCGCCAGCGCTCGAACTTTTACTCAGATTTTCGATGAACAAAAAGTTGAATGGAAAATGAGATCCGTAATTGTAATACTTCATGGTGAGTTCCGGGCTGGCGTAAGCCTCGGTCATCATGACGGAAGTTACGCCATTAGCAGCGTCAAAGGCGTCAAAGACGTCACGCCACTGTTGAACCATTTCGTAAGTTTCTTGTTGATTGGTCGTGTAGATGTGATCTAAGTAACCATAAGTTTCCGGATTGTCTGTATTGCCAGCCAGCGGCTCGTCCAGGTAACTGGTGTTCTCAAAGAGATGAGGTATTGCGTCGACCCTGAACCCATTGACTCCCTTTTCCAACCAGAATACAAGAACGTCCTTGAAAAAAATGGTTTCGTCAATTTTTTAAACCACTCGTATCTCACGCTAGTGACATAATGCATATTTTACTAGGACATTTCTGTGTCCTGGTTATACATCGGAAGCGTGTCTAACAGTCTAGGGAATTTATCATTTACGCGTTGTCTGATTAGACTTTTTCACTATTGGTTGTTACTACTTCGTGTAATATATATACATATACATATATATATATATAGTATAGTATAATATATGTCATTAGCTGTTATGAAGATTATCGCTGTCAATTCTTACACGGCTATTTACCAGGCAATTATTTATATGACATAGTTATAATGAATTGTTGTGGTAATGCGTATGAGTTGTACCTTCATCTCTTGTACGACCTTTTCGTTGTGGTAATTCAGATCCGGTTGGGCTGGATCAAATTGATGCAAGTAATAAGCCTGTCTCTCGTCTCGCCATGTCCATGCGGGACCACCGAATACACTGAGCTAAATAAAAAATGATGGTTGATTTTTGAAAATTATTTTGAAAATGATTTTTTGGCTTTCTGTATTTGTTCGATTATTGATAATATTTGTGCGATTTCTTTACCCAATTGTTTGGTTTTGCCATGGTGCCGTTACTAAGCTTCTTTCCAGGGTGCCATACGTAATAGTCATTGTAGGGCGCTATATTTTTTAAACTCTTCTGGAACCATTCGTGCTGGTCCGAAGTGTGGTTGGGTACATAGTCCATGATGACTTTGAGTGACAGCTTTTGGGCTGTTTTTATGAGATTTTCAAAGTCCTCCATGGTTCCGAACATTGGGTCGACGCCCTTGAAGTCTGAAATGTCGTATCCAAAATCGATCATTGGACTCGGATAGGTGGGAGAAATCCAAAAAGCGTCCACGCCCAAATTGACCAAGTGCGGAAGTTTCTCTTCGATTCCTGAAAAATAAAAAAATTGAGGATTAATGTTTTACAGTGAAAATTGATGAATTTTGGTAGATCGATATGGATCCTTGTTTTTTTGATCAATTACATGTAATTCGGATTCTGTTTAATTAGTCGTAAAAGTTTTGTTGCGTATGGGATTTATTGCGAATTTAGTAATTGTCGATTATCGATTTTTGCCAGGATATTTAATTTATCTTAATTATTATAAAATGTAGAGGGAAAAAGATTAATCACTAATTGCAAAAAAATTTAGGTCTGTCACAATGTGCGAATTGCACATTAGAATCTTGCGTAACAACTTTTAAGCAAATTGAAAGTTGTCTTGAATCGTATAAATATTTTCATTTAAAAAAAATGATCTCAACTTAAGCACAATGAATAAAAATAAAAAAGAGGCTCACCTTTAAGGTCTCCCACACCGTCGCCATCAGAATCTTTGAAACTTCGTGGGTATATTTGATACAGTGACATAGACTGCCACCATTCCAGGCAATTAATAGGGATACCAGCAAAAGTCAGTAATCCCAGTGTGAACAGTAGCTTCATGATATCTTTTAAAATCCACTGAACAGATCTTTTTCGATATCGTTTCCGTACTGATTACAGGATAAAGGCGCTGCTAGTTTTTAATTCTAGACGTAAATTCTAAATTGAATATTTTAGCTCGATAACACAGAGACTGGTATGGGATCGCTTCTGGTTCGCCTTTTTATACGCAGATGCTGGATGCACGCGGGGGTGTAGGTTAGTCGTATTGATCAGATATAATGATCAGATATGATGATAATGGTAATGGTGAATAATTTCCTATCGATAAGAATAATTTTCTTCGGTCTTACAGTGTCAGTTAAACGTATGTAAAGTATTGAAATAAATTGCATGAACAGTCTGGCTCGGTTGCAGAAGAAAATATTCGGGCACCTGAATATTTGCAAAATTGTTTTTTTTTTAAATTCACTCAAAGATTGCATCTTGATCATTACCACGTACTTTAAATTTCGTCGCGTTTCGCGCTCCACTAGGACTCGAATTCCTTGGTAATGATTCCAGGTATTGTAAGGAACAGATTTTTGTTTATTTAAAAAAAATCCTTATCACCTGTCAACTTTGCGTCAGTAGTGTAATAGTACTTCTAAACTCAAAAATGAATGATCTTTTGATTTCCTGGAAAAAAACGTATCACTCCGTTGAAAAAATGAAAGTTGATCTTCGAATTACCTTGACACCTGAACTCAGGAATGAATTCAATAACGAAATGTTCCGTCCTCCTTCAACTCCTACAACTTCTTTTTGAAAATTTTGTTCATATCTTCGTTTCCAAATAAATCGACCTGGCTACTAGAAATGGCTCACCCTGTATATATTTACTGCATCTATATATGATTATATTTACTATGTACCCATGTATAGGGTTATTCACACAAACTCATCACTTGAAGGTGGTTTTACCATAGAAATCCAATTGCCAGACTATCTTCAGGCAGTACGTTCGATGCGCCTGACCTTGCATATAATATATAAGATACTTGATTGGCCTAATAATTTAATTCAAGTTAATCCTATACCTCTTATCACGCACTTGATAAAACATATGACCTGCTGCTCGACATGCGACCCATCATGTTTACGTCTCTATTGATAATCATGAAGTACATGTCAAAATGATTCAATATCGCATAATCTACAAGTATTTTGAACTGTTTACAGTAATCCTAATTCAGAATGACAAGAATGATAACTATAGTGTAGTATCTTATCAGATAGTCAAAATTAAATTATGAAATTGTAAACAAGAGTACCGGTATAAAGTGTATTACATATATGGGCCTAAATATTAATTTTTAATTACGAATAAGCAAGGAACCAATCAGTTACCTATTTAATTAACTCTAATTCAACTGCAGTTGGACCACTTCGAATATGAGGTTGCTCAGTGGAAATAAATTAGACAGATCCCAATTGGGTCCAAACAGTGAAATAACAAAAAATAGCCTTTATAACACAACCAGGCCCCAAAAGTGCCCATACGACACTTTTACTTAATTTCGATTTTTCACCAAACTTTTTACACGGGCCTTACCTAATGATTCAAAGGATACTGTCAAAAAATGAATAAGTACTTTATACTCTTGTTTTTCGAAACGCAGGCAATAAGATAAGGTCAGCTCGTAAGATCTTCACCGATTCGATTAATGTGATTTAATTAATACAAGCAGCGGGAGTCGATCGTGCTGTCATCTAAACTGATAATAATTTTTAATGCTTGACATATTTTAAGCTTCTCTCGCTGTACATTCGGTATCTTCACACTCGTATATTCGTGTTGATACAATTTTCATATCGAATCTCGATACCAGGCAGTAGGTAAAAAAGTCAAGGAACGCACTTGGCATATCGGGTGCGATTAATTTGAATTATTTTTACGCACTAACAAAATTTATCTACCACTCAAAAGACACATTACGACGTATCACTGTGAACTGGTCTCATTTCTATTTCGATAGCCAAGTTTTCAAATAGTTAATCAGTTAGGTTAGTATGTGGCAGCGAATCAAATTGCCAATTTGTATATAGTGGAAGCTTGGAATTTTCTAGTGACGTCAAAAGCGTCGACGAAATAATTTCAGCTTGATATATTGAAATTAGTAACTGACGAGTGGTGGTAAGTAACGTGTATTATATTTTTTTTTCAAATTTAAAACAAATGAAAAATTCTCTAATAAAATATTTATATGTTGAAACTTATCTATCAAGAATTAATTTACGTATATTTACACCTACAAAATAACCATTTGATGTACCTATCGTTCAAGGTGGTACATCTTTCATGGAATAATACTTGACACCAACAGCAACAGATTTCGCAGCTTTTTTTTGCACGAATTACCTGCAACCGCTATACGTACTCGGTGTCCCTTTTTTATATCGGAAATGTTCTTGCAGGAGATAACATATTTTATTTCAACATCGGATTAACATTGATCCTGTCACGTTGTATCTTCACTTGTTAATTCTATTGATAAGTGTATTTCACAAACACATGAGTCACTGAAGATTTATATCAAATAAAAATTGCACGAATCGAATTCGCGTATCAATAGATTTTTTTTTTAAATTACCAATCAAATCGATTTTTTAACTTCAATTTCACAATTAGCATCTCGTACCCTAAAACGCATAGATTCCTCGTAATTCATTTATAACTATCAATTTATTTACAACGATATATTCCTATATTTAATATACGCTAATTTTTTGCCTTCATTATTTCTTTATTTCTGAATAACTCACTATATTCATTTTAACGTAAATTAACAGCAAGTGTCTTGGACATATAAATATTCGGAATTTGTGGATATCGAGATAACCATACCAGTTATCCTTCTTTTGAAACGCCCTGTATATAACATATGTGGACTCATGGGGCCCTCATATGCAGCTGACACGGGGTATTGTTTCACGATAACAAAGCAGAAACGATCGCGGTCGCTGATTATACGATGCCACGCGATCGCAGGCTAAATTTCGTATTACGCCAAGTGGGAGTCTCGTTCGTGTCGGCAGGCAAAGCGAATTAATTTTGCAATCCACCTCAAGCCCGTCGATCCGAAGAAGATGGGAATGAAAGAATGTACACGGTTAACTTACGTAAACCTGACTACAGTGGACGGCGATCGTGACGCCCTCTGGTGGAGGGAATTAATATTTCGAAAATCGGACAAAGCTACTGTTATTGTTTAGTGAAAGTTGTTTTTTATATTAATTTATACGAAATTAACAATGGTATAATATTTTTAATTTTTTAACATTTGGTTGTCAGTCTCTTGCGTGTCAAGTACGTGCATGTTGGACGTGAAAGAAAAACCTTGTAAAATTAAATATTTATGTGGGATTTCGGAAGAATCAGGCAGCCGAGAAATTAACGGTGGAACACTTTTAAGGAATAATATAAAAAGCTTATTAACCCCAATGGTGATTCGTTCTGTTACGATTTTCCGAACCCTCGTTCTCTTCATCTTCAGTCTCTTCGTTTTCTTCATCTATCTCTTCCTTGTCGGACTCATCGTCACTTGTCTCGTCATCTTCGTATCCTTTCAGCCGGTGTTCCAGTTCGGCTTTCCTGCGCGTCGTGGGTAATCCTCATTCTTCCAACCTTTGTTTAAGTTCGGCTACTGTTATCTTTTTAGATGATAGCGAAGACAAAAGAGTTTTCTTTATTGTGCCTCTGTCACAAGATGTTCCCTCTCCTTGGCCCTTCGGTCCATCTTTCATCCTCTTCCTGTCCGTTGTTTTTCGCGCTTCCTTCTCGACACCGGAGGCCACGCTCCAAAGAATGTCATTTTATTTTTTATATCATTACATACTTTTTTCTTTTTTTTTTTTCATTAACGAAAATGTATAATTCCCTCTAACGTACAGTACTGATTAGAAATTTTGTATACAAAAACTTTATTTTACTCTATATCAAATTAGTACACCCGTTACATCATTGGTATTCTGCTGGCTATAAACACTTAAGGACATAGAAATAACTTATTTAACAAATGGTACACGTATTTACAAAATTTGACTTCTAGCTCCAGTTTCCATTTCTTCTATTCCATAGAGAACGATGAAGATATATGACGTAATTACCAAGGCTTCTCCGCTGTTTACAGTTTGTCTGTAATATAAAAAAAAATATTAATCCTATTAATGTTTTTTTGAAAAGTTGAAATTTTTTTCAATTCATTAACATTATTTTTTATTATTATTATTATTATTGTTATTAACGAAAGATTTTCAAAATTAAATAGTTATTGACATGACATAATAGCGTGCTCATGCACATAAATCATTAACAACTGACGATTCATTGATAACGTATTGACAGTCGAAATTCCAATCGGGAATGATTAGTACATACGTGCAATTTACCATGCGGTTAATGGTAGACCAGCTGCAGCACTAATGCTGCAAGAATGGTGATAATCGCCGGTGTAAAGATTGTTGAAGATGATTCCTCTGCCTGAACATCAACATAGACAACGCAACCTCGAGCAGGAATAACGACGCTTTCAGGATTTACGTTGACCCTGAATTTCGAAATAAAATTTCCCAATAAATTTTTTTTTGAAAATTACATATCAAATAATTAGTCATAACGAAGCATTGTATTTCAATTAATCAAAAACAAGAATTGCTACTAACTTAACTTTTTTCAACCAATAACATTACTTAAGCCGTGCTTCAATTAGTATACAAGATCATTTATCCATCAACACTTACCCCGTAGTTAGCGTAGTATTCAACGTAGTCAAATGTATAGTCAGTTCACTAG
>NW_014334571.1:0-2710 GCF_000341935.2 Cephus cinctus | reverse complement strand
CCGGTCCTTTTCAGGACCAAAATTCTGTTATTTCGAGGAACATGCACATCCGTTTATACTCTGAAAGACGTTTCTGAATTTAATCAAACATGCCCACTCACATACATTTTACTATATTTTAGCTGACATATATCTTATTTAATATTTTCTTTATGGAGTAAATATTGTTTTTACTCTGTTAAAATTTCTCAGACCCGATTGTTTCCATATGAATCAATATTTTAAAGCTAATAACTTGCAATTTAAATATTTTCCCTAGTATTCATAACTCTAGCAAGATAACTTATGTAATAGCGGAAACGTTTATTTTCTTTAATTTAGGGATTTTAAGGTTCATTCACTAACAAGTGATTGTCAAGTTCTTTTTCTACTTTAGTAAAGGTTTTACGTTGAGAAACTATACATTCTTAGCTTTGAAGCCTATGTTGGTCAATCATATTCTTTTTAAGGTACTTGTCGCGCAAGGGTCATGTACAAAAATTTATTCCAAAAGAAAAACAGAACCATTCAATGTCTATGATAATACTGCAATGAAATATCATTTCAAAAATACATTTAAGGTTACTAAATAATATGGATAAATTATGAAAGCTTAAATTAATTTTATTTTGCTTTTATTATTCGTTGGAAATGGATATACTCTTGAAAGCGTACAGTTCAGTTTTCTCAAACACATTAAAATATCCATTTCATTTGCACGGGCCCACACATCACGATGGTGGCAACGTTGACGTCATTCATCGCAGTTGGCTCGCGTGACGAAATTTTGACGGATTCTTCCCTTCAGCTATTGATATCTTGGAAACGAAACGGTAAACAATTTTGAAATTTTTTACTCACATTCTCTTTTTATTAATTTATCACATATTTATGTTTTATCAATATCTCACGACCCGTTTAGATGAAAAAAAAATGAAATGTATGTATAATATATCTACTACATAGAAAATCCGCATATAAAAACTGTAAACTTTCACATTATTTCCCCATATTTCTGAACGGTAAATTTTAATAAAATTAGATTCGTTATAGAAGTATTATTTATTTCAAACAATTAGGCATACAATTTTTGAAAAGATCTGTCGAAAATGGTTTTACACGACAACTACTTTCATCTTTCTTTCTTTCATATATCGGTATTCCGAATTCCGTATTTGCTTTAAAAACTGCAATGTTATAAAGTTGAAAATATATAAAATGATACTCATGAAATACTATGATGTTACTTCAAAACTGAAATAGCACCGTCATTCACGAAATGGAGCGTAAGAGGTTATAGGTTTCATACAAGGATGGAAAATTCGATAGGTGCTTTTATTATTCGTTGGAAATGGATATACTCTTGAAAGCGTACAGTTCAGTTTTCTCAAACACATTAAAATATCCATTTCATTTGCACGGGCCCACACATCACGATGGTGGCAACGTTGACGTCATTCATCGCAGTTGGCTCGCGTGACGAAATTTTGACGGATTCTTCCCTTCAGCTATTGATATCTTGGAAACGAAACGGTAAACAATTTTGAAATTTTTTACTCACATTCTCTTTTTATTAATTTATCACATATTTATGTTTTATCAATATCTCACGACCCGTTTAGATGAAAAAAAAATGAAATGTATGTATAATATATCTACTACATAGAAAATCCGCATATAAAAACTGTAAACTTTCACATTATTTCCCCATATTTCTGAACGGTAAATTTTAATAAAATTAGATTCGTTATAGAAGTATTATTTATTTCAAACAATTAGGCATACAATTTTTGAAAAGATCTGTCGAAAATGGTTTTACACGACAACTACTTTCATCTTTCTTTCTTTCATATATCGGTATTCCGAATTCCGTATTTGCTTTAAAAACTGCAATGTTATAAAGTTGAAAATATATAAAATGATACTCATGAAATACTATGATGTTACTTCAAAACTGAAATAGCACCGTCATTCACGAAATGGAGCGTAAGAGGTTATAGGTTTCATACAAGGATGGAAAATTCGATAGGGAGATATGCCGTGAATGTTGAAGCTAACGTAATAATTTTTCATGGTCCTGAAAAGGACCGGTTTTTGAAAATTCGTAATTCAGCCAAGTAGCTTTACTTGGAACTGGTGTACTTGGTGACAGCTTTCGTGCCTTCACTGACAGCGTGCTTGGCCAGTTCTCCCGGTAGAAGCAGCCTCACAGCTGTTTGTACTTCGCGAGACGTGATGGTAGAACGTTTGTTGTAATGAGCCAATCGGGAAGCTTCGGCGGCGATGCGCTCGAAGATGTCGTTGACGAAGCTGTTCATGATGCTCATAGCTTTGCTAGAGACTCCAGTATCGGGATGGACTTGTTTCAACACCTTATAGATGTAGATGGCATAGCTTTCCTTCCTCTTGCGTTTCTTCTTCTTGTCGGTCTTGCTGATATTTTTCTGGGCCTTCCCAGCTTTCTTCACTGCCTTTCCGCTTGCTTTAGGTGGCATGATGCTTCGAGCAGTTTATTATCACGCAAAGTCACTCGTACGAAAGATTCAACGAATGTGATGGCTGCTCGCTTGAACATGCTCTTTATGGAGTAGCAAGGCCGTGGGCGCACCAATCAGACGGTTGCATTTGCAGCGCCGACAGTGACACGCAACGCGATTGGAGCGTACGAAGCGCCCTCTTTGGTACATAACCGTTCAGGCGGAAAATTTCCGTTCATAGTTGCTTCGCTTGT
>NW_014334570.1:0-1190 GCF_000341935.2 Cephus cinctus | reverse complement strand
TTCTCTTCAATTAAGATAATTTAGAAATGTGTTTTTGACATTGTATGTTGTTTTGGATATTAAAACTACTGAAGATCTGTAATTCCTTATTTTTACACAGCAAGAAACCTGAGCCAGCTCTCTGTAGGATTTAAAGGAATATTTTTTGAAAATCACGTCTTAACGTAGTTGGGTCGGTAGTCGTGATGAAGACAAGCTAGCGGTGCGTCGGCTTGGGTTTTCAAAGGCAGCAAACGATATTGTGTGAGTCAGAAGCATAAATTTCCACAGGAGAGAAAAAGAGACACGTGCGGCTTTTCTTGTTACTATAAATCATAATCAACATCGAGAAAAACTGTGAAGAACATGTAATTAGATGAAGAAATAAACGTTACATCTTGTCATCGTTTTTTATGAAAATATTATAGTTTTTCTTCGTCGAGGAATAATGTTATGATTTGAAAAAACGTCGGCTGGTTTCGTAGAGATAAAATCAAAAAAAAGTGTTAATCATGTTTCAGCTGCCAGAGGAATAACACCGCGTCATTCATGATGGGATTTATTATTATATCACATGTGTATCTGCTGAAATTACGCAATTATACCATATATACGATAAATAAATAAGTCTTTTAATTACTTTAATGAATTGGAACATTAGCTTCTTTTCACATGCAATAATTGAATTAACCGAAACTATAACGAAATTATCGAAAATAAATGAGAATCCAGGATACTTTATACTAATATTTATGTTGTTAATGTATGAGACGTAAAAGCAAAGCTATAATCTGCTTCTTATACATAGACCTTGCTATCTATATCTTATATGTCTCATATTACTTCGTAGCCTTGAATGGTTTATCTTCTCCTAATAACTACTTACTACTATATTAAGTCTATAAGATCAAAGGTCTATTACAAGTTGAATACATCATATGGGTCATTCCACGTCAGATTTTAAACCAAATTTTTAATTGTCCTATAAATGGTTTCCCTTCTTTTAGAGAGGGAAAAATGACACGTATTTTTTTATTTCAATGTGATATGGAGAATTTTCGAAATATCAATTTTTTTATTTATCGACTCCAAAGAACCGGTTCTTCTTTAAATGCATCATGTATCGACCACTTTTCACGTCCACGACCTGTCAGCCACACACTTACTATGCATACGACCGTCAGGAAACGAAAAAATGCTGAGCAGTATAG
>NW_014334569.1:0-2651 GCF_000341935.2 Cephus cinctus | reverse complement strand
TGACAGCAAGTTGACAAATTTAATATAAGGTACAGTTTTTGATTGACTATTCGAACTACGTATCGCTTTCACTCAGAAACGTCAATTTAGAAATTTTGTTTATTCTTTTAACCGATTTGAGTTTATTAATTTCCACACTAGTCAGCTGATGAAGTTGTCGATTCGACCTATTGATACACAATTTTTGTGTTAGCGCTAAAGAGCGATCATGTTTATATAGAACTGACAATTGCAAAAGAGACAGAAGTAGCAATCTCTGCAACTAAATAATTAATCCTTACTTTGTACTGAGGCGTCAGCTATGTCGCTTCCCTCCATAAAAACAATATTTTTGCAATCCATTATTTTAGTTTTTAATTAGAACAATCAAAAAGGCACGAGCTTTCTCTAATTTTTCAACGTTTTCACCTATCGAAAAATGCGTTGGATAATTAACCCAATTCTGTGGTTTAAAGATGCCAAAAAGAGTTTTACGGAGTAATGATCACTTTGTAGGATTACTCCTAAAGCAACGATCTAGAGAAACACATGATGGAACAAAAGATGAACATAAATCTTAAAGTATTTATTGGTAACAGGAAAAACATTATCATAAATTCGAACGTTGAGGATGACTTAACTTAAAAAAATCTATAAATGGACATATTTCGTGTGATACGTGATGTGATCCTCGAAAAAATTATTTTTGGTCCTGAAAAGGACCGATTCTTTGTTTTAGGTGACGATTATAATGATGAAAATATGCTTAAGCACGTTCTCCACGAATACGACGAGCCAGTTGAATATCCTTGGGCATGATAGTCACACGTTTAGCGTGAATAGCGCACAAGTTGGTATCCTCGAAAAGACCAACGAGGTAGGCCTCGCTGGCTTCCTGAAGCGCCATGACTGCCGAACTCTGGAAACGCAGGTCAGTTTTGAAATCTTGAGCAATCTCACGGACGAGTCTTTGGAAGGGAAGCTTGCGTATAAGCAGCTCGGTACTCTTCTGGTAACGACGAATCTCTCGAAGAGCGACAGTGCCAGGCCTGTAACGATGAGGCTTCTTCACTCCTCCTGTTGCAGGAGCACTCTTGCGAGCAGCCTTTGTCGCCAATTGCTTACGCGGAGCTTTCCCTCCGGTAGACTTACGAGCAGTTTGCTTGGTACGAGCCATCTTTATGACTAACTTGAAACTACAACGTTGACAAGGCGAAGTCCAAACGTGTAATGAGCAGCGCCCCTGCGGGGCATTCTTTAAAGCCTGCATGGGGAATTAACTGATCCCTGATTGGCTCGATAACCACTGGTGGGGATAGGACTTTTTATTTTACAAGATATTAAATGTATCAGAAATAAAGCAAATAAAATGATAGGACTATTATATCGGTTTATTTGATGGAAAAGCTAAATCAGCACAAAAAATAAGTTATTAATATATAAATGATTATAAACAATTATTGTTACATGCAACACCGATAAAGAACAAAACATTCAAAAATACTATTCTTGAATTAGAGATAGTTTAGACTAAATTTCTACAAGTAACAGAAAATATGCTATATAAAATAAAATATATACCGAGAGTTTAAAAATAAACCTGAAATGATGAATTTGGATGGCATTACATAAATTTGAATTTTTCATTTAAAGTATAATAAAACAAACGCAGAACAGTAACTTATGTAATTTATCCACAAACATTATAAACAAAATTGAATCTGAACATATTAATGGAAAAGTAGGTATTGGAAACTGAGTATTAAAATGAGTGTATTACAATGTAACAGTATAGAAAATTCTAAAGCAGTGTGTTCAGAATAATTTTGATGTATTGATTTTATTATTTTGGTGTGGAGATACTTGTCATCGTATATCCATTACCTTTATCACGATAAGGTATTTCAGCGAAGAGGAAGAATACCGTTTTCGTATGGCGATAATCTTGTAAATTTCCATTTCAGTACAGTCATAGATAATATTACCTGATTCATAACTTATTGCCGACATTCAATAAAACATGTACTTAGCTAAAGGGATATTATTACTTAGAGATTAGAAAAGGTTTATATAAATCTTCTATGTAAATAGTTTGTTCACGTCAGAATAAATTGGGGCCCTGAAAAGGGCCATTTTTGTAAGCCAAGTAAGATATAAATTTAGTCTTAACCACCGAATCCGTAGAGAGTACGTCCTTGACGTTTCAAAGCATATACCACATCCATGGCAGTCACAGTCTTCCTTTTGGCGTGCTCGGTGTAAGTAACTGCATCACGAATAACATTCTCAAGAAATACCTTCAGTACACCACGAGTTTCTTCGTAAATTAAACCGGATATACGTTTAACACCACCACGGCGTGCCAGGCGGCGGATAGCAGGTTTTGTGATTCCCTGGATATTATCACGGAGAACCTTTCTATGACGCTTGGCTCCTCCCTTTCCCAATCCCTTTCCACCCTTACCACGGCCAGTCATTTTAACAGTTTAAAGCCAAATCACTCAACAGACTGACGAACCTATTTTGATTACGTCGCTTATCCACCTTATATACTGTACGATGCTGTATCCCCACCACTGGTGATCGAGCCAATCAGGGATCAGTTAATTCCTCATGCAGGCTATAAAGAATGCCCCGCAGGGGCGCTGCTCATTACACGTTTGGACTTCGCC
>NW_014334567.1:0-2899 GCF_000341935.2 Cephus cinctus | reverse complement strand
TTTCACCCAGTGGTTCAATACGATTGTGGCATTCCACATTTGTCACACTACTTTTGATTTTAGATTATTTGTTTCTTGTGTGTCCTGTATGTTCGTCATTATCCGTTTTTTCGGATTTAACATTACTTTTTGGAAGTCCCTTACTTTTTTGTAGAAATCACTCTTTGCGAAGTTAGTTAAATTATCCAATGCTAGTGCATCCTTAAAATAAACGAGGAATTTCGCGATTTTCGGCTACATCGTGGGGACCTATGCGTGTGGAAGATATTCTGGGGTGATGGACAAGACTACTTTTGAAGGTTCTATTAATTTCCTTCGTAAGAACTTTTTTTTGTGTTTTGAAACATTTAAGCGGATCCGAAAGGATTCAAACAAAATTTGATTGCGATGGTGCCACAAGAGCTGCCGCCAAGGTCGCAGAGCACTACTGGGAGGAGCCCCTACGCCAGGAGACGCCGTTACCATCTTCGCGATTCTAAGAGCATCCAGGGGGTTGCAGTAGTAGCCTGGAAACACGTAGCGAAGGATGAGACGTGGCCGAGACTTCCATCTCAGGAATAAAATTTAGATTGCATTATTTAATAATGCAATCTCCTTGAAGAGGCAACGATGCCGGAATTTGTATTTCGAAGATCGAAGAAGACAATTGAAAATCGCGAGCGCTCGATAAGTGCAGATGTATTCCCGATTGTTTAAATTCGTAACGTCATTCACGGTGTGGCCGAGCCTATGGAGACACGTGTTCTCGTTTTGCATATTTTTTAATTGTTTTGTCTGGTTGGTTCTTGGTTTGCATAGTTTTTATTATGTATAGTACCGTATCGTTCCCAATTGAGGGACCCGGTGTCTGGGAGATTATTTTCCTGTGGATAACTGGAGCCACTAGGAAAGTAGTGATCGACGCTTTTGTGAGTTTCTCATATTTACGATAGCGAGAGATAGATCGTGTCGCAAAATCGTGCCTTATGGATTTCCAATCATTATTCGATCCGTGGATTGCTAATCGGTAGCGCGCTAGAGGTGCTATCTGATATCGTTTATGTGTCATATGTTAAGTTTTATTGAGTCCGATAGCAGCTGCTAACTTTAAATTGTCCTTGCTTGTACATCCTTTTGCTTGTACATTCTGTTGTTAATACTGTATAGAGTTTGTTCCTTCTAAGTTAGGCCGGATTTGTTTAATTGCTGTAGTATGATAGAGCTTTGTAAATTTGTACATATTATTTTGTCAATAGGTTCACGAGTCCGCAAATTTAATAATTCTTATAAGGGATGCCATTTATTTGTCATCGGGGGTTTGCCAAAATTGTCGTTACAATACATATTATCCCGATAACAGCAAACATTTTACTTGCAGTTTGAAATGTATACTAGCGGGTAAACATTCTATCTCCTGAAGGTTCATGCAATAAAAACCAACGGAATAGTGATACGAAAAAGTCCAACGGAATTCCGAGGGATGTGCTAGAAATTAAAGCACAGCTACTTGAAGTTATACAACATATAGAAATATCCAAGTTTTAAGTTATTCATCTATTTGTAAAGTATAAATTAAACAAAAAAGAGAGATACAACGACACCCGGTTTTCCCAAGCGGTATCCCATCCAAGTACTGACTACTTCTGACGTTGCTCAATTTCAGTGATCGAACAAGAACTTTTTTAAATTTTATTTTCAAATAACGTGGAGTACAGACACATATAGAAAAATATATCTATATACAAACGTACTTAGGTAACAAATTGCTTATGTTTAGTTCCTGCTTAACTTATTAAGCTTAATCTAGTGATTTGGATCCTTTGTGTACATGACTTAATGATCACCGTGTGTAGTCTGGTTCCACGGTTATGTCTAACTTTTATTTATGTCTTATTAATAGGAAAAATTGTTAGAAAAAATCTACATTTTGTTTGTTTGTAGAAAAAGTATTGTTTTTGTATCATTGTAATTAGTACATTTAGTTTAATTCTCTGAATAGGGCAGTTTTTATTTGAAGTCAGGCAGGATATTGTGTTCTCTCATTCCGGTAATATCTTTGTTAAGCACAATATTGTTTAATTCTTCTTCGATAAAATCTATCTCCTAATTCTTTGACATAACTGGGTATCATTGGCGATTTAGTTGCTTCATGCATATCACTTATCTGAGCATATCTACCTTCTGGAAGCATTAACTTGAGGCACTTATTTTGAAATATTTGTAGAGGCTTAACTCATTAATACCTGAATTTCAAAGAATGTTACAGTGAAATGAAATCAGTTCTACTTTAGACTAATTTTTCTATATGTTTTTGGGTCCGCTCTATGCAATGCAACCACTTAGAAAAGTGAAAAATATCAATTTTGATTGTTTTTTGACAAATTTAAATAAGAAAACATGTTTTTCACACGATTTTTTCTTAGAAAACCCCCGATTTTGTGTGGAGCAAATGGCTTTTTCACATTAAAAACTGGTGTATTTAGCGCGGTATAGACCCTGTCTATAAAACTAGAAAAGCAACTCACATTTCACTGCATGTAAAATCATAGTTATTATACAAATATACATACAATAACTTTTGTTAACCAATGGCAACCAGGATGAAAATGAAAAGACTGTGCCTGCCGTTGCAATGTTTCAACTCTTGATCACTGTCCTCTTCAGGTATATTTTATTAATTCCTGTAAAACAAAAATGAGAATTTTAATATACAATTTTGCAACAAAGATGTGTTTACGATAGATATACGTATGATATTAATAACAGTAAATTATTTACTTATAGATTAATATAAACATTGGTGGGTAGAAATAATTTTTCTGGCAACTCCATACAATAAAAATAAGAGTAAGGGGTAAAGTATAATTGAAAAAAAAGAGAGGCAAGGACACGCGGTGTTCCCAAGCGGTCACCCATCCAA